>NW_023304793.1:0-1618 GCF_011077185.1 Oxyura jamaicensis
GGGGGGGGGACACATCGCTGTGACCCTCGCAGCCACCCCAGGGCTGTGTCCCCACCGTCCCCAGGGCCACCGTGCTATGGGACAAGCATGACCTCCCCCCCCCCTCCCCCCCCCCCCCGGGTGGCTTCATGGGGCAGCGCTCGCTCAGGGGGGTGCTGAGCCCCTCGCCCTGCCGTGGGGACCCCCGGTGCCCCCCAATTTGGGGGGGTGCTGGGGGGTGACCGGCTCCTTCCCCAGGTACGTGCAGAGCCTGCTGGACATCATGGAGTTCCACGACAGGGACCCTGAGGACCAGGCCACCCTGGGGCAGTAGGCGCGGGGGGGGGGCCCCCTACCCCGGCCCCCCCCCCCCCCCCAAACCCTGTCCCCGGCAGGTTCACCGACGCCCTGGTCACCATCCGCAACCGGCACAACGACGTGGTGCCCACCATGGCGCAGGGCGTCATCGAGTACAAGGACGCCTACGGGGACGACCCGGTGTCCAACCAGAACATCCAGTACTTCCTCGACCGCTTCTACCTGAGCCGCATCTCCATCCGCATGCTCATCAACCAGCACAGTGAGGGTCCTGCCGGGTCCCCCACCGCCACCCCCGGGGTCCCCACCGCCACCCCCGGGGTCCCCTCAGTGCCCCGAGCGCCACCGGTCTCACCCTGCCTTGAGCATCCCGTCGGTGGTCCCAAGCATCCCATCATCAGTCCTAATCATCCCGCCATCAGTCCGAAGTGTCCTGCTCCTGCCCCGGCTGTCCCCATCAGCTCTGGGTGTCCCTGTCCCGTCTGGGGCACCCTGCCAGCCCTGGGTGTCCCCTCTCGCCCCCGGTGTCACCCCTGCCCCGAGCGTCCCCACCAGCCCTGGGCATCCTGCCTGTGTCCTCAGCATCACCTTGTCCCTGGTGTCCCCAGCAGTCCCGAGCATCCTGCTCCTGCCCCAGGTGTCCCCATCGTCCCCAGGTGTCCCCATCGTCCCCAGGTGTCCCCATCGTCCCCAGGTGTCCCCATTGTCCCCAGGTGTCCCCATCATCCCCAGTGCCTGCGCACCTCGGCTGCCCCATGTCCCACCCCCGTGTGCCCACCTCGCCCCTGCACCCACCCCTGTCCCCACGTCACCCACCACAAGGGGACCCTAAGCCCAGCCTTGGGCACAGCTGGGGGTGGGGGGCACTGATCTGGGGGTCCCCGGGGGGGGGGTGTACGGGGGTCCCCAGCGCTAACACCCACCCCCCCCCACCTCCCCAGCGCTGCTCTTTGACGGCAGCACCAACCCGGCGCACCCCAAGCACATCGGGAGCATCGACCCCCACTGCAGCGTGGCCAACGTGGTGAGAGGTCTGTGGGGCCGGGGGGGGGCGGGCCCCCCCCTGCCCGGGGGGGGGGGGGGGGGGGGGGCGGGCCACGGGATCGGGGTGGGGATTTGGGGTGGGGGGCTCAGTCCTTTGAAGTCCCCCTGATCTTCTCCTTGCTCCGGGAGCTTCCAATTTCGGGAGCCACCCGTGTCACGAGCTGGGCAAGCCTCAGCCACGGGGTGCCGCTGTGTTTTGGGGTCACCCCAGCGGTTTGTGGGGTCTCTGAAAATGCACGATGTTTTACGGGGGGGGGGGAAAGGGGGGGGGGGGCAA
>NW_023304793.1:1718-2798 GCF_011077185.1 Oxyura jamaicensis
AGCGTGGCCAACGTGGTGAGAGGTCTGTGGGGCCGGGGGGGGGCGGCTCCCCCCCCGCCGGGGGGGGGGGGGGGGGGGGGGCCCCCCGCTGGGGGGTCGGGGCCGGGGGGAGGATCTCGGGGGGCTCGTTCGGGGCTGGGGAGGCCACACCGACGGCGCTGTGCCCCGCAGCCAGCAGCCCCCAGCAGCCCATCAGCATCGTCTACGTCCCCTCGCATCTCTACCACATGCTCTTCGAGCTCTTCAAGGTAACGCTGCGGACCCCAGTGTCTGGGGGGGGGGGGCGCCGGGGGTTTGGGGGGGGGGGGGGCCACGCATTTTATGGGGTCCCTAAAACGCCTCGCCCCCAGAACGCCATGCGAGCCACCGTGGAGAGCCACGAGAACAGCCCGCGGCTACCGGCCATCAGGGTGATGGTGGCCCTGGGTCAGGAGGACCTCTCCATCAAGGTGCGTGCAGCCCCCCCCGGGGGACACCGGGGGGGCGTCTGTCACCCCCTGCCACCCCCCTGCCACCCCACCGTCACCCCCTGCAGATGAGTGACCGCGGCATGGGCGTCCCCCTGCGCAAGATCGAGCGGCTCTTCAGCTACATGTACTCCACCGCTCCCACCCCGCAGCTGGGCACCGGGGGGGCCCCCCTGGTAGGTGCCCCCCTGGTACGTGCCGCGGGGTCCCGGTGCGGTGCTGGGGGGATTTGGGGGGGGTTCGGGGTGGTTTTGGGGACGTTTGGGGGTGGCGCGGGGTTGTTTGGGGGTGTTCGGAGGCGGCACGGGGGCATTTGGGGCACAGTGGGGGTGGTGGAGGGAGTTTGGGGGTGGTGTGGGGGGGGCTTGGGGGTGACGTGGGGACACGTCGGGGTGCTCAGGGGGACATTTTGGGGGTGGTGGGGGTGGTATGGGCAGGTTTAGGTTGGCAGGGGGGCACTTCGGGGTGCTTGGCTGTAACGTGGGGACGTTTGGGGGTGGCACGGGGATATTTGGGGATGGGATGGTGAGGTTTGGGTTGGCGTGGGGACATTTTGGGGTGCTTTGGGTGGCCTGGGGACACTTGGGGTTACCATGGGGACATTTTGGGGTGC
>NW_023304793.1:2808-3632 GCF_011077185.1 Oxyura jamaicensis
GGTGGCCTGGGGACACTTGGGGTTACCATGGGGACATTTTGGGGTGCCTGGAACGGCGTGGGGGGCATTTGGAGGTGCTTTGGGTGCCATGGGGACACCTGGGGTTGGCACGGGGATGCTTTTGGAGGTGCCTGGAGGTGCCACGTGGACGCTCGCGGGTGCGCGTGGTGGCGGGGGGAGGTCTGGGGGCTCCCTGGGGAGCCGACCCCCTAACGCCCCCCAACCCCCAGGCCGGCTTCGGCTACGGGCTGCCCATCTCCCGCCTCTACGCCAAGTACTTCCAGGGGGACCTGCAGCTCTTCTCCATGGAGGGCTTCGGCACCGACGCCGTCATCTACCTAAAGGTGGGGTCCTTCCCCGTCCCCTTCTCCCACGGGGGGTGGGTGGGGGGGTCCCAGGGTTTCGGGGGGTGGCTCGGGGCCGTTCCCCATCCTCCGGCTGTCCCCGCAGGCTCTGTCCACGGACTCGGTGGAGCGGCTGCCGGTGTACAACAAGTCGGCGTGGCGGCACTACCAGGCCAGCCAGGAGGCCGGGGACTGGTGCGTGCCCAGCACCGAGCCCAAGAACACCTCCACCTACCGCGTGCCCTAAGCCGGGGGGGGGAGAAGGGGGGGTTGGCTCTGTGCTGGGACCCCCCCCCCCCAGCCTTGGTGGCACTTAGGTACGGGGCTGGGGTCGGCCACCCCCTGGGGCTGGGGCTGGCGGCGGGGTCCCCCACCGCAGCGCCGCCCCCAGCACCCCCATCCCAGGGAGGGCGCAACCCCATGGGGGCAGCGAGGGGCTGCCCCCCCCCCCCCCTCCCAGTATGACCAGTAGCACTTTGC
>NW_023304794.1:0-3107 GCF_011077185.1 Oxyura jamaicensis
TTCGGCCCCCTCCCGGTGCCCCTCCGAACGCCCGCCTGGCCCCCTCTGCCACCGCCGCTTTCTGGGGCTGAGTCACGTCACCACCTCCGGGAGATGCCACCGCTCCGGGCACCGTCCCCATCCATCACCCTCCTGCTGGGGGGTGGTTTTGGTGGAGGAAAAGGGCTTCTATCAGCACCGAAACGCCGGGCCCTGGCTGCCTGGAGAGGTCAACGCGGCCTCGCCTCCGCCCTCCTGCCCCGCAGCCCCGCTCCCACAGCGCTCGGGGCCGGATCCTGCGTGCGTAGACCCCGGTGCCGTGGTGCTGGGGGAGCCCCGCTCCCCGCCCTGGGTGATCCCTGCACCAAAATCAGGATGGGGCTGCCCCACGCCCCACGCTGCCCACACCTCCGGCAGCCTCAGCAGAGGGGACGGCGTGGGGACAGCGTGGGGACGGCGCGGGGGTCCCACACGGGCCGGCCGAGGGTGTGCGGCACCGCTGCGGCCCCAGCACAATTAAGCAGCCAGTTTGGGTTTTCATCTCCCCGTGCCCCTTTCATCTGCGCTCCCTGTTTCATGTCTCCACTTTCTTCTCTCTCCAAGCGGCTGTGCATGCTGATGAGGCGCCAGCCCCGCTCCCAGCCCTCGCCACGCGCCTGCTGCTAATGAGGCTTTAAAGGATGCGCCCGGCCGGGCCACACCGGCTCCTCCGGCCCCTGCCCCAGCTCCGCGTGGTCTGACCCCCCCCCGGATGTCCCCTCAGCCTGGGGCAGCCCCGGAGCCCTGCGTGTCCCCTGGGCCACGGCGCTGCCCACCCAGCGACGCCTGAAAAATGGAGGTGGCAGCGAGCGAGGGAGCTGGACCCCCGCTGCGATGCGCCAGGAGCCTTCGTCCCAGCGGGGCTCTCGCCCCTGCCGGGCACCGCAGGCAGATGTGGCACCGGCACCGGCACGGCTGGGCCCTGCCTCCCCGCAGGCCGGCGCCAGCCCAGGTGCCATCTGCTTGGCCACAGCCGTGAGTGACAGCGTGCGAGCTGTGTCCCCCCCCCGCTCCCCGCTGCCGGTGGAGGTCCCCTTGTCACGTGCCAGCCCCGTCACCTGCACCGGGGCGGTGGGAGACGCGGCCGCTGGCACAGACCCCGCGGCCGGGCACGGCGAGCCCTTTGTCTGCGTGCAGGCAGCAGCCCCGGCCACCGCCGGGCCACCGCGTCCCCAGAGTGTCCCCATGGCCCGTGCCCGGTGTTGCCAGGCCTGTTGGGAGACACAGGCCTGCGTGCAGGGCTGCCGTCTGTGTCCCTCGAGCCGGGCACGGGGCTGGGGGCTCCCGGGGACAGAGGGCACCCAGGATGGAGCCGTGGTGGTTGGGAATTTGTGAGAGCCCAGGGGCTGCGATGGCTGCAGGGGGAGTGAGGGGACCCAGAGGCACAACGCACCCAGGGGTGTCCCCGTGACTTAGCGGGGGGGATCTGGTCCCATGGGGGGGTTGGCATTCACAGCCTGGGCACGGTGCATGGTGCTTGGTGCATGGCCAGGACACGGCTGTCCCCAGCCTGGAGGGGACACACGACCCCTGGGGACATGTCGGGGGGCACCACCCCCAGGCCCTGCCAGGGGCACCCAGCCCTCACCGGCACCAGGATGGGCCGGGGGGGGCCGCTCTGCTGCCGTGTGGGGCCGGAGCGGGGCGGGCGCCAGCTCTCCCTGCACCAGGTTGCAAACCCGGGGGAAATGCAGCAGCCATTTTTGGCTGGCGCGCGCGGCGGGGCCGGCACAACGGGGCCGGGCGCTGGCAGCTCCCAGGGGTGTCAGGAGGTGCCGGGGGTGCCAGGGTGCTGCCGGAGGGTGTGTGGTGCTGCAGTGGGCAAGGAGGCACACGGCAGACAAAGGCCTCATGGGCGGCACCGCGGCACCGCGGCACAGCTGGGCCTCGGCCGCCGGCACCGAGGGACCCGCGCGTGGCCTCGGGGATCGGCGTGCGCCCCGCAGGCACTGGGGAGATCGTGCATGCGTGTGCAAGCGTGTGTGTGTGTGCATGGCCGTGTGTGTGTGTGCACGTAGGAGGGTGCCAAGGGCTGGATGCGGCTGTGCGCAGGGCCGTGCTGGTGGGTTTGCAGAGAAAGGCTGGCACCGGTGCGCAGCCCGGGGGGTGCCAGAGGGGGCCGGGGACACCGGCGGAGCCACCACGTGTGAGGACCAACAGCCCCCCGCCCTCCCCGTGCCACGGGCAGCCCCTGCCCACACCGGCATGGCCGAAACAGGCACCGGCACCACCGCCACCTCCCGTGGGCCCTGCCCAGCCGCAGCCCCCAACCCACGCCGTGCCCCCACGCCGCAGCCAGCCCTGCTCGGCTGGCGGCTGCGGGTGGGGACGGAGCCGGGCGAGCCGCCGTGCCGTTTTGCGGCGAGCCGCAGATGCCAGCTCACGGCGAGGGTCCCCGTGGAGTCCCCCCCTCGCCCCGGCACCCCCGGCCACCCCCGGCACGTGCGGGCCGAGCAGGGTGCCCGGCTCCCCGCCGCCCTGCCCGCTCGCTCCATTGTTCAGCCCCAGCCCTGCTATCGCCTGCATCTCGCCCAGGTCCCATTTTGCGGCGTGTAGGCAGATCTGTAGATTTGGAAGGTTTTTTTTTTTTTTTTTTTTGAGTACAGAGTGACAGATGGCGAGTCCTCCTTCCCCAGAGAGACAAATCTCCCTGAATGCAAGCGCATGTCAATCATTAGCTCTCATGTGATAGCTCTCGCGCATGACGTGCCAACCATATGGCACTGGCAGCAGAGCTGGTACCCCCTTTGCTGGGTAGAGATGCCACTCTCGCCTCCTTTTGGATAGAGGACTGCAGGAGGCTGGAGCACCTCAAGGAGCCGCGTCCTGGTCCCAGAAGATGCTGGGAACAATGAAATAAGAATTCCTCCAGTCAGCGCCGAAGGTGAGTTATGTAAGAAGTGGAGGGCTGGGAGGGCAGCGGAGGAAACTTGAATGGAGAAAAGGCAACTTCCATGTTGATTTTGTTTCTCCGCCACGTCTCGCCCTTTTTTCCCCCTTCTTTCGTTCTCCCCCAACCCTCGGTTCCCCCGGTCCCCGCCGGCCCCGCAGGTGGATTTTTCCCCCCGACCCCCCCGGGGAGGGGGGGG
>NW_023304795.1:0-2113 GCF_011077185.1 Oxyura jamaicensis
AGCCCCCCCAGGTCCCACCGCGGGGGGGGGGCGTACTCACGTTGGAGGTGTGCTCCTTGTAGGCAGCCCGCTCCTGGGGCGAGAGGCTCTGCGGGACAGAGAGGGGGGGTCAGGGACAGAGCGGGGGGGTCAGGGACAGCACGCCTCGTACAGGGCGCCCCTCCCCAAACGTGCGTTTTGTTAAAGCCCTTTTAGGTTAAAAACCAACCCTTTAGGTTAAAAAACACCCGCTTCAGGTTAAAAAACCGGCCGCTTTAGGTTAAAGAAACCTCCCGTTTAGGTTAAAAAACGCCCCTTTAGGTTAAAAACCAGCCCCCTTTAGATTAAAGAAACCTCCTGTTTAGGTTAAAAAATGCCCCTTTAGGTTAAAACGCCCGAGCTTTAGGTTAAAAACCATCCCCCTTTAGGTTATAAAACGGCCCTCTTTAGGTTAAAAAAAAAAAAAAAGGGCCCTTTAGGTTAAAATCCGGCCCCCTTTTAGGTTAAAAAACCCCACCCCTTTAGGTTAAAAACCGGCCCCTTTAGGTTAAAAATCGCCCCCTTCTGGTCATAAAAAACTAGCTCCTTTAGGTTAAAAAACGGCTCCTTTAGGTTAAAAAACGGCTCCTTTAGGTTAAGAAAACGCCCCCTTCAGGTTATAAAAAACCGGCCCCTTTAGGTTAAAAACCGGCCCCTTTAGGATAAAAAAAAAATGCCCCCTTTCGGTTAAAACCCGCATGAAACGTGTCTGGAGACGGCGTTTTCTCGGGGGCAGGGACCGCAGCGAGCCCCCCCCGGGTGCGAGCCGCCTCGGGGGGGTGTTTTTGGCGCTCACCTTGAGCCAGATGTCGAGGTGCACCTTGTACTGCTTCTGCTGCTCCTCCGCCAGCTTCTTGTAGTGCTCCTTCTGGCCCTGCGAGATGCGCTGCCAGCGGCTGCCGATCTCCACCATGCGCTCCTTCAGCGGCAGGTGGTTCAGCTCCCCGTTGGACAGCAGCTCCTGGGAGAACTTCTGGTAACCGTTCCTGCGGGACCAGGGGGGGGGGCACGACACCGAGACGGGGTCAGGCAGGGCGCGAGGCGCCCACCAGCACCCCTCGCGCCCCCCACCAGCACCCCTCGTGCCCCCCACCAGCACCCCTCGCGCCCCAAGCGCGCCCGTGGTCCGAGGGATGCTCCCCCCCTCCTCCATCCCCGGGGATGTTCAGGGTCTTTTGGGGACCCCGTGTCCCCCGTCCCCCCCTCCAAGTACTCACATGGGGGGCTTCTTGGGCTCTCCCTGGAACTTCATTTTCTTGGCGGAGTTGGTGGAGCACGGGGGGGCGCGCATCTCGCTCAGCTCCCTCTGTGCGGGGGGAGAGAGGGGTGAGCGCGGCACCGGGGGGGTGGCACCTGGAGGGTGTGGGGTGGGATGGGGGGGGAGCCCACCTCGTATCGCTTCTGGTCCTCCGCCGCCTTCTTGATCCACATCAGCTTCTCCTTCTTCTCCATGTTGTTCCAGGTGGCCTCCATCGCCTTCAGCGCCTTCCCCCGGTCGTTCTGCGGCAGGGACCGCGTTAAAACGCGCCAGGGGCACGGGGGTGTCACCGGGGGCGTCACCACGGGTGCTGCCGTGGGTGCCAGGGTCTCTGCCCACCTTGAAACGAGCCAGGTAGTCCCCGATGACGCTCTGCTGCCAGATCTCCTCGGCTGTCTTGGGGGACTCGGGCAGCTTGCCGCGCTCCTCTTTGTCCGAGCCGTGCTTCTTCTCCGACTGCGCCTTCATCGCCGCCTCCCGCGCCTTGTACTTGGCCTGCGCGGGGGGGGCAGGGGGTGAGGGGGTGCACGGCCACGGGGGGGGCACAAAACCCATCGTGGGAGGCACAAAGCCCGTCACGGGGGAGCAAAACACCCACTGGGGGGGACACAAGCCCCACCACCAGGGGCACGGACTCCACCACAGGGGCACAAAGCCCATCGTGGGGGGCACAAACCCCATTGTGGGGGGCACAAATCCCAGCACAGGGGGCACAAACCCTGCTGGGGGGAAGCAAAAACCCCATCATGGGGAGCACAACACGGGGGGTACAAGCCCCATCGCGGGGGGGGGGACGGACACAAACCCTGCCACCAGGGGCACAAAATACATCATAAG
>NW_023304796.1:0-2181 GCF_011077185.1 Oxyura jamaicensis
GGGGGGGGGGCATTACCTGTCCTAAGGGACGTGGGGGGGGACGGGGACACCCAAACACCTTGGTGTTGGGGGGAGGGGGGGTGTCCTGAGCCCGGGAGCGGTGAGGAAGCAGGCTGCACACCGTGGCTCTCTGCGGCCTTTATTAGAGCAGGGCCCCCTGTGCAACCGGGGGGGGCTGGAGGGGGCTGCCCGCCCGCGGGCACCTCGGGACCCCCAGCCCACTTTGAGGCCGCCCTGGGACTGGGCGGGGGGCGGGACGGGCACCACCTGTGCCCCCCCCAGCTCCCCTCCTGCTGCTTGGAATCACAGTTTTCCTCGAACACAGGCGCAGCGGCTGCGAGGGGCCGCGGCTGGGCGCTGCCTGCCCTCAGCCAGCCGGGGGGGGCCCTGCACCCCAGCGCGGGGGGCTCGGGGGGGAGCCAGCCCACGGGGCAGGCAGCATTCGGGGGGCTCAGCCCCGCGGGGGCCGCTACCAGAGCACCGCGCTGTCCAGGTGGGCGAAGCCGGGGTCGAGGCGCAGCTTCCAGTAGGTGTTGTTGGTGACCCACGACTCCTTGCCGTTGGCGTCCGTCAGCCGCCTGCAGATGGGGAGGGGGGGGACCCTCAGGGACCCCCACACGCACACCTCGGCCGTGGGGTTTCCCCCATTCCCCGAGTGCCCCCGGGGCCACCCCCGCTCCCCCTGCCCGCTCCCGGGCCCCCTTCCCCCCCCGTGCCCACCGGAAGAAGCGCGCCTGGTGCGTGATGTTGTTCTCCTCCATCACCCGGCGCCGGTCCCGCTGCAGCTGCTCGATCTGGCGCTTCTGCGTCTCGGCCGCTGGCACGTTGCCCTCCTCCAGGTACCTGCCGAGGCCACGCTGTGAGGATCCGCACGGCCCCGGACCCCTCCCCGGACCCCCAGCCCCGTGTGCCGCTCACCGCTGGTCGGGGCGCAGGCGGGTGTCGGTGGAGGGCAGGACGCGCCGCAGCTCGGGCGTGAGCTCGTTCAGCTCCAGGGCGAACTGGGTGAAGCCGTAGTTCCTCTCATGGTCGTGGGGCATGGGGTCTGGGTGGGGGGGGGGGGTGCTCAGCACCCCGCTGGCACCCCCTGGCAAGGCACCCCCCAGGGAAAGGCACCCCCGGGCAGGGCACCCCCGGGCAGGGCACCCCCGGGCAGGGCACCCCTTGGGCAGGGCACCCCCGGGCAGGGCACCCCCCCCGGGCAGGGCACCCCCAGGCAGGGGCACCCCCAGGCAGGGCACCCCCCCGGGCAGGGCACCCCTCGGGCAGGGCACCCCCGGGCAGGGCACCCCTCGGTCAGGGCACCCCCAGGCAGGGCACCCCCCAGCAGGGCACCCCCCCGGGCAGGGCACCCCTCGGGCAGGGCACCCCCAGGCAGGGCACCCCCAGGCAGGGCACCCCCCAGCACGACCCCCCCGCTCCTTACTGGCTCTCCAGACGCACTGCCCCGGGGCAGGCCCGCGGAACAGCCCCTCGTGCCACTTGCCGGCCAGGCGCTCCACCACGCTGCCGCTGCGGCTCAGCACCGCGCCCTGCACCTCGTTGGCCCCCGCGCCCCAGTACCGAGCCTGCGGGCACGGCACGCTGGGGGCGGGGCCTCCGGGGGAGGGGCTACTGGGAGGGGGCGTGGTCAGGGGAGGTGGGGTCGTGTAAAGGGCGGGGCTAGGGGGGAGGGGGGGGGGCTAGAGGGAAGGGAAGGGGCCGCGATGAAGGCATGGGGCCAATGGATGGGGTGGGGCCATAGGGAAGGGGCGTGGCCGATGAGAGTGGAGCCACTGGGAAGGGGCGGGGCCAATGGGATGGGGCGGGGGCATGGGGACAGGACAACTATGGCAGTGATTGGATGAGCATGTTGCTAAAGGGGAGGGGCCAGGGCTGGAGGGGCGGGGTCAGGCCGCAGCCACGCAAAACACCACCCGGCGGGGGGGTGGCGTGGGCGGGGGGGCGGGGGGGGGGGGGGGGGGGGGGGGGGGGGGGGGGGCACGCACCTTGCAGAAGGTGAGCTTGCAGTGGTAGGAGGCGTCGCGGGTGTTGCGGATCAGCACCTCCCCGTAGTGCTCGATCCAGCGCGGGCCGCTGAGGACGTTGTGGATGCAGGTGGTCACCTTGTTCCACTCGAAGTGGTCCCCGGACCTGCAACGCGCGCGGCTCAGGGGGCTGGGGGGGGGGGGGGGGGGGGGG
>NW_023304797.1:0-3114 GCF_011077185.1 Oxyura jamaicensis
GCCGGGGGGGGGGGGGGGCCGGGGGGGGGGGGGGGGGGGGGGGGGGGTACCCGAAAGCCGGGGGTCTCACCGTGCCCTCCCCAGGGCTTTTTCCGGAGGACCATCCAGAAGAACCTGCACCCCACCTACTCGTGCAAGTACGATGGGTGCTGCGTCATCGACAAGATCACCCGCAACCAGTGCCAGCTGTGCCGCTTCAAGAAGTGCATCTCCGTGGGCATGGCCATGGACCGTGAGTGCGGGGGGCTGCGGGGGGGGCCGGGGGGGGTGAGCACGGCCAGAGCTGCTTGGGGGTGGCAAGACTGGGGGGGCCCGGAGCTAGCCACGGGGTGCGCTGGGGTGCCCGGCACAGCTGGCGGTGCCGTGGGGTGCGTGGGTGCTGCCGTAGGGTGCCAGGCACGGGGGGGTAGATCGGGGTGCCCCGTGCAGCCGTGGGGTAGTTTGGGGTGCCCCCCGTGGCTAGCAGGGCTGTGGGGTGCTTGGTGCAGCTGCAGGGCCAGCTTGGGGTGTCCGGCACGGCCGGTGGTGCCGGGGGGGCAGCTTGGGGTGCCCGGCACGGCCGCAGGACCACGTTGGGGAGAACCCGATGGGTGCCGGGGGGCAGCTCGGGGGGCCTGGCACGGCCACGGGGCAGGTTGGGGACCACTGTGGGGCCCGGGCAGGGTGCCCACTGCAGCCCCGGGACAGCTTGGGGTGCTCGGCACGGCTGGCGGTGCCACGGGACCAGCTCGGGGCACCCAGCACAGCCGGGGCGGGGGGGCACGGGGAGCTCGGTGGGGATGGTTTTTTTTTCGGGGGGGGCGTCCCCGCTGACGGCAGCTCCGGCAGTGGTGCTGGACGACTCGAAGCGGGTAGCGAAGAGGAAGCTGATCGAGGAGAACCGGGAGCGGCGGCGCAAGGAGGAGATGATCAAGTCGCTGCAGCACCGCCCCAGCCCCAGCGCCGAGGAGTGGGAGCTGATCCACGTGGTGACGGAGGCGCACCGCAGCACCAACGCCCAGGGCAGCCACTGGAAGCAGAAGCGGAAATTCCTGGTGAGGGCACAGCCCGGGGGGGGGCGGGGGGGAGCCCTGCGCCCACCCCCCGGCACCGGGCACGGCACCGGGCACGGCTGAGCCCCGGCGCGCTCGGCGCACGCGCCGCTGGGGGTCACGCTCCCGGTGTCGTCCCCCCCAGCAACGGCTCCGGGAGCGGGGGCTTTGGGATGTCACCGGGTGTCCTTGAGCGCGTGGCCCCCGGGGAGGGTCAGGGGGTGTGCGGTGACCGAAGGGGACAGCTGTGCCCGCGGGGTGGCCGCGGCCCCGCGGCGGTGCCGGGCACACAGCTCCCTCTCCTGGCTGCCGCCCCGCCGGGCCCTGCCTCGGTTTCCCCTGGGAGCCCTGGGGAGTGCGTGTGGGTAACGGGGGGGGGTGTCACGGGCACGCCACCCCCAACCCGCCATCCGTGTCCCCCCCAGCCTGAGGACATCGGCCAGTCGCCCATGGCCTCCATGCCCGACGGGGACAAAGTCGACCTGGAGGCGTTCAGCGAGTTTACAAAAATCATCACCCCGGCCATCACCCGCGTGGTCGACTTTGCCAAAAAACTGCCCATGTTTTCGGAGGTAAGGGGAAAGGGGGGGGGGGGGGGGCACAAACGCGGGGACTTCGGGGGGGGGGGGGGGGAAGGAGGGGAGGGCCCAAAGCCCCCGCTGACGCCGCGTCCCGCAGCTGCCTTGCGAAGACCAGATCATCCTGCTGAAGGGGTGCTGCATGGAGATCATGTCGCTGCGGGCGGCCGTGCGCTACGACCCCGAGAGCGAGACGCTGACGCTGAGCGGGGAGATGGCCGTCAAGCGCGAGCAGCTCAAGAACGGCGGCCTCGGCGTCGTCTCCGATGCCATCTTCGACCTGGGCAAGTCCCTCTCTGCCTTCAACCTGGACGACACCGAGGTGGCCCTGCTCCAGGCCGTGCTGCTCATGTCCTCAGGTAAGGGCGCAGAGTCCCTGGGGCACCCCGGTGCCCGAAGCCCCGGGGTTTGGGGGTGCACGGGGTGGGCACCCCGATCTCTGGGGCTTCGGTATTTGGGGGCGCACAGGGGGGACGTCCCAATGCCCGGAGTCCCGTTATTTGGGGGTGCACGGGGGGGGGCATCCCGATGCCTGGAGCTCCGGTATCTGGGGGCACGTGAGGTGGGCACCCCATTGCCAGGAGCCCCAGCATCTTGGGGCACATGGGGTGGGGGTTCTGATGCCCAGAGCCCCAGCATTTGGGGGTGCGTGGGGTGAGCACCTTGCCCAGAGCCCCGATAGTTTGGGGTGTGTGCCGTGGGCACCCCAGTGCCCAGAAGCCCGACGTTTTGGGGAGCGTGGTGTGGACCCCTTGGTGCCCAGAGCCTCAGCGTCTGGGGGAGCACGGAGTGAGCACCTTGACGCCAGGAGCCCCAATTCCTGGGGGCACAATGGGGGGGGGCACCCCGATGGCCAGAGCCCCAACATCGGGGGGCACATGGGGGGCACCCTGACGGCCAGAGCCCCAACATTTGGGGGCACATGGGGTGGGCACCTCAATACCTGACGCCCCAGCATTTGGGGTGCATGTGGTGGGCACCCCGACACCGAGCTCCCCGGCATTTGGGGCGCGTGGGGCGGGCACCCCGATACCCAGAGCCCCAATATCTGGGGGTACATGGGGTGGGCACCCTGACGCCCAGCTCCCCACCCTTTGGGGTGCATGGGATTGGCACCCCGATACCCAGAGCCCCAGTATCTGGGGGCACATGGGGTTAGCACCCCGACGCCCAGCTCCCCGGCATTCGGGGCGTGTGGGATGGGCACCCCGACACCCAGAGCCCCAATATCTGGGGACACATGGGGCGGGCACTCCGATGCCCAGCTCCCCCAGCTCCCCACCCTTTGGGGTGCATGGGATGAGCACCCCAATACCCAGAGCCCCAATATCTGGGAGCACATGGGGTGGGCACCCCAACACCCAGCTCCCCACCCTTTGGGGTACGTGGGGCGGACACCCCAATACCCAGAGCCCCAATATCTGGGGACACAGGGGGCGGGCACCCCAACGCCCAGCTCCCCGGCATTCGGGGCGCGTGGGGCGGGCACCCAGCGGACTCCCCCC
>NW_023304798.1:0-1376 GCF_011077185.1 Oxyura jamaicensis
GAATTTCCCCGGCAGCTTCTGCAAGATGAAAACCCGGCGGGGCCGTGAGCACCCCGGGGGGGGGGGGGGGGGCCCAACCCGGGGGGGGCCCCCCCCCCACCCGGGGGGCCCCGGGCCCCGCTCCCCCCCCCCCCCCCCCCCACCCCCCCACCCCCCCCAAACCCCCCCCGGAGCTCACATGGCCGCGATCTTGATGAGCTTTTTGAGGAGGTGGGCGCGCTTGCCCAGCGACTCGCAGAGCAGCAGCTCGGTGCCCACCCAGTGCTGCACCTCGCTGCAGCGCTGCAGCAGCAGCTCCAGGTTGGCCGTCTCCCGCCGCCCGCGCTCCCCGTGGAAGACGTAATCCACGAATTCCAGCTGCGGGAGGGGGGGGGTCACACACGGTCAGAACCCCCCCACCACCACCTCAACCCCCCGGGGGTGTTTTGGGGTCCCCCCCGGGGCCGCAGACCTCGTGGATGCAGCGGAAGAGCTCCCAGTGGAAGGCGGTGAGGTGGTTGGCCACGTCCTCGGGCTCCACGCGGTGGATCTCCGTGTCCCCGGGGACCACCGGGATCTCCTCGGGCAGCGGCACCTGGAAAGGGGGGACGAGGGAGGCTGGAACGGGGGGGGGGGGGTGGGAACGCGGCGGCCCCCCCCCCCCCCGCCCCCCCCCCCCCCCCTCACCAGCGAGTCGAAGGCGTCCCTGGTGCAGGCGAAGAGGTGGCTGTTGATGCCCAGCGTGGTGAAGACGCACTCCTCGCTGGGCTGCAGCACCGCTTTCTCTGCCCGGACGGTGACACACGGGGGGGGGGGGCACCACCACCAGCTGGCCCCCGACCCCCCCCCCCCCCCCACACACGCCCCCCCCAGCCCGTGCCCACCTCCGGACGAGGCCACGGTGACGAGGATGAGGGCGTCCTCGCGGGCGCTCTGCTCCTCCGAGTACTGCAGCTTCTCCGTCACCGAGGCCAGGATGTCCTGCACCGAGGCCGAGAGGCGGCTGCGGATGGTGACGTACGAGTGGTCGGGCATGTAGACGCGGCAGAAGACTGCGGAGGAAGGATGGGGGGGACGGTCAGAGCCACACGGGACCCCCCCACACACCCCAGCAAAGGGACCCCCCGGCGGACTCACTCTCGTCGGAGCCCCGGAAAGCCACCCGGGTCTGCAGGCACGAGTCGATGCGGCGGAAGTGGCGGAACAGCGGCTTCACCTGCTTGCTCGGGGGGGGCGTCTCGTCGGCCACCCTGCGGCACCGCGGCGGCCTCAGCACCCAAGGGTGCCACGGCCACAACCCTCCCCGCTACCCCCTCCAGGTCCTTGTTCTTTGAGCTCGAGGCCCCCCAGACCCCGCGTGGCCCCGAGGAACGCAACCTCGTGCGCCCCACGGGGAC
>NW_023304799.1:0-2694 GCF_011077185.1 Oxyura jamaicensis
CCCCCCCCCCAAATGCCCCCCTGCAGCCCCTGCAAGGTACAGCCCCCCCCCCCTCCCCGCCGCAGCCCCCCCAGCCCGCAGCGGGGGCGGCCGGGTGGGGGCCGGGAGCTCCCCGGGGTGCAGAGGAGGTGCCGGGTGTGGGAACACGCGTGGGAGCAGGCGGGGGCGGCGGGCGCACGGGAGCCTTAACCCCCTCCCTGCTGGAAGCCCCCCCTCCAGCGAGAAGCCTTGGGGCGCTGCAGAGGGAAGGGGGCACCTGGGGGGCTGCCCCCTCCCCAAATGGCTCCGCATGGGGGGCGTGCAGCACGGTGCCCCCCCCCGGGCACCTCTCTGTGCGCAACGGGGAAACTGAGGCACGGAGAAGCGGGGGCAAGACCGGGGGGGCTGCAACCCCGTAACCCCCTCCACACACCCTGGGGGGCTCCCACCCCGTATCCCTTCCAAGCCGGGGGGGGGGGGGGGTTGGAGCTCCAACGCGTCCCCGTGTCCCCAGCAGGGTGGCGGGGGGGGGGACGCGCGGGCCCACGGCCCTGCAGGACGGGGGGGTCCCGTCCCCATCGCCGTGTCCCCGGTGCCACCGGCGCTGCAGCGCGCTGCCGGCAGGTGTCAGCCCCGGCGCGGTGGCACGGCGGGGCCGGGGCTGGCACGGGGCGGGGGGGGAGCGCAGCGGAACCGGGACCGGAGCGGCTTCCCCCGGTCCTGCCCCGCGTAACACCGGGGGGCTCCGGGGCGAGCGCCCGGTGGGAGATGCCCACCTTCCCCCCCCAGGGTACCCGGCTCATCCTGCCCCGGGGGCTGCGGGGTTAAACCCGGGGAGGTGGCGTGGGGGGGGGGGGACCCCGATGCCTGGCTCCCGAGGAGGGGAGGGGGCGGCGGTGAGAGCAGGCAAAAAAAACCTGGGGGGGGCATCACCCACCCGTGCCTCAGTTTCCCCACCCATAACGCGCATCCTGGGGCAAAAGCCCCCGGTGTCACCTTCCCCCAGGGACGTGACCCCAGGGGATGTGACCCCAGGGGACCCCCCAGCCGTGCCCTGCCGGGGTGGGCAACGTGGGGACCACCCAGCCCCGCTCCCCCCCCACCCCCCCACCCCACGGGGACCCTCGCGGGGAGGGCGGCCGGCCCGTGCCGAGCCCAGGCGCGAGCACAGCCCAGTTTGCCGCCTCCATTCCCAGAAGAAAGACTAAAGTTAAAACATCTGTTAATTTATAAACCAATTTAACCATGACTGGTTAATAAATAGCTAACAGCTGCCAGCCCCGCTACCCCGCCGCCCCGGAGAGGGGCACTCTGGGAGCGCGGGTGCGAGCGATTCCTCCAGCCGGGCTCGCGGCTCTCGCGAGCTCTTCCCTGCCTTGTGTCCCCCCCCCTATTGTTGTGCCTCGTCCCCAGCGGGTGTCCCCGAGGTCCCCTGGGGATGCGGGTGGCCCGGCTGCGTGCGGGGCAGGCGGTGGCCACGCGGCGAGGGCTGGGGTTTGGCCGGGGGGAGCCCGGTGTCTGCAGAGGGGGTGGCACCGCCGCGGTGCGGGGTCCTGGGCAAGGGGCTCCCGTGCAGAGCCACACGGGGAGGGACACGCGGGCACGAGTGCTGAGCGGTGCCTGAGAGGGCGTGGGGGGACAGGGGACAGCGGCACTGAAGTCCCCGTTGTGGGCAGAGTCAAACAGGGTGGCTGAGCACAGGCTGCAGCCCCTGACTCGCCTGCCTAAAGGGTGGGGACTCAGGGACACAGGGGCATGGGGACACGGGGGCACAGGGACATGGGGGCAAGGGGATGTGGGGACATGGGGGTACAGGGACATGGGGGCACAGAGACATGGGGCAAGGGGACATGGGCACATGAGGGTACAGGGACATGGGGACACAGGAGCATGTGGAGACGGGGACGCAGGGACATGGGGACACGTGGACATGAGCCCCTGCGGGTGCATGGGGGGTTCTGGGGGGTGCTGGTTTAGGGGATCTGGGGGTGTGGGGGGTGCGTGCACGGAGCTTGCGGGGGGGGGTGTCGTATGCAGGGGATGTGCACGTGTGTGTGTGTGTGTGTGTGTGCGCACAGATCTGCATGTGCCTGCAGGGGCTGTGCAGGGCTGCGTGTGCGCAGGGTGCACGGGGTGGTGCCCACGCACGTGCAGGGGCCATGCGTGCCCCCTCCCAGCGGTGCCGCCCCTCCCCGTATCTCCTCGGCACCCGGTGTCCCCGCTGGACCGCGGCGCGTCCCTCAGCCCGTGCAGGACGCCGCACGATGGCTGGAGCATCCTCGGGGCCGCGTGGATCCAGGAGGGCAGCGGGCACAGAAGGGCCTGGCCCAACGACGGGCGGGGAGGCGGGGACCCCCCCCCCCAGAGCCCCCAGCCCCATGTCCCAACGGTTCGGGGCCGAGCAGGGTCACGGTGCCGGGCGCGAGCCCCTTCCCGTCCGCGCGCGCACCGACACATGTCGCAATAGTAATGTAATTTGTAAGTTAACAATGGGCAGCTTGAGGTTTATATTTAATTACAACGTTTGCACCAACCTGAACTCACCCTTATTCATCAATAATGCATGGGTTTGTGTTTATCGCTGCTTAATTAATCTGTGCTTACGACAATTAAAGGCTTGCAAAATCCCCAAAGGTGGCGGCGGGGAGCGGCTGCACGGCGGCAGCGGGAGCAGGAGCCGCGGCCAGGAGGGGTGCAGCGGCCGGGCCCCCCCCC
>NW_023304799.1:2794-4897 GCF_011077185.1 Oxyura jamaicensis
CCACACCAGGCCAGCTCTGCGCCTTTAAGCGCGGCGCGGCGCGGCTGTCCCGGATCAGCCGGAGCGCCTATTAAAATTTTATGCGAAGTGTAAATGGGCCAGGTCTCCAGCTTCCCGCTCCCTCCGAATGATTTATTACTCGCAAATACCACAGAACTAATTAGTATAGTAATTAATTAATACGAATTTGCATATTTGCATGTGCAATTAGTGCAGTGGAGTGATTACTCTGAAAATGAGAAGTTGGGCTCGTCAGATGGCAGTGTGAACTGGAGTGGAAAAGCCTCGTGCAAATGAACCCGGGCGGCGGCGGCACGCGGCGGCACGCGGCCCCGGCCCCACGCCGCGCGGGGAGGCCCCACCGGGGTCCCGGGCCTCGGAAGGGGACGGGGGGGACGGGGCGCCAGGACCCCCTGTCCCCTTTTAGCCCGGGCCTGGCCCCCGGCCCCCGCCATGGGGACCGCTCCAACCATCGGCCATCTCCATGGCGACTCGCCGTGCCAGGCGCATCGCCATGGCAACGGGCCGCAGCCTCGCCATGGCGACTGTCGTCACCGGCGCCGTGTCGCCATGGAGACTGCATGTGTGTCGTCCCCCCCCCCCCATAGTCCCCCCCCCACACATCATGGCTCCCCAAATCCGAGCCCTGCCGAGCCCCCTCCCCGCCCCTCCCCGATTGGCACAGGGGGGGTCGGGATGGGGGTCCCGATGCTCCCTGGGGTGGGGGCCCCAAAGCTCCGGGGTGGGGGGTGGGGGGCCCTGGGGGAGCACCCAGGATTTGGGAGTGGGGGGGGGGGCTCAAAGCACTCGGGGGTGGGGGCGTGAGGGTCCCGAAATGCTGGGGAGGGGCCACATTGCCCTGGGGTGGGCGAGGAGAGCCAAGCCCCACGATGACAGCACAGGGCCCGACCCCCCCCCGTGGGCTGGCTCCTTGAGACCCCCCCACGCGGGGTCCAGGCACCCCCCCCAGCCCCACAGCTCCGATTCTGCCCCTTTTCCTTTGTCCCCGACGCCACCCCAATCCCCCCCATCGGTGTCCCCAAGCCCCCCGCCCCTCTGCGCCCTGCCGTCACCGAGCGCATGGCCGGGACGGCCACCCTGGGGACATCACGGGGGGATCACTGGAGGGGGGGGCACGGCCATGGGCAGCCCCCGCGTGCCGCGTGCCCCCCCCATCGCGCCCCGCCAGCTCCCCGCAGCGGGCCCAAGCGGATGCCATCTGCTGTGGGGGGGTTGGGGGGGGGGGCTGGCGCCAGCAGCTCTCTGTCACCCGCGCCGCGTTGTGCCCACGCTGGTGCCACCACCGGGCTGTGCCCCCCTCCCCCCCCCCCAGTGCTCCCCTCTGCCCCACCCTGTGGTTCCTTGGGCCTTGTGATGTCACAGCCCAGCGGCTGTGATGTCACGGCCCGCTGTGACCTCACTGGTGGCCCTGTGACCTCACTGCAGGCAGCTCTGGTGGCACAACAGCCCCCTCCCCCCCCTCCAAGCAGTGCAGGGGCACAGCAGCAGAGAGGGGCTGGGACCACCCCAGCGACCGCTGGGTGACAAAGGGGACCCGAGCCCCAGGACCTCCGTTCTCCACCCGCGACCCCCCCCCCCCCAGGCTCTGGCAGTTTCCCACTGGGGACAATTCCCAAGTGTCTGCCCCGGGTGACACCGCGGGTGGCACCGGGCACCTCCCAGCCACGCTGCAGGTCCCTGGCCAGGGCGAGTGACAATGGGTGGCAGGGGACGGCGTCTGGGATGATGGGGGGGGGGGGATCGGCCTCCCTGATGTGGCCATCGGGGTCTCGGCCACCTCCCATGGCCAGGAGCCCCCCCAGGGCCTCGGGGCCGGTCACAGCCTCTCCGCGTCCTCCTCCTCCTGCAAAAGAAGGGGAATTTTCTGACAGCTCCCCCCAGCTCCTGGCTGAGCCCCAACCCCGCCCGCCTCAAGACCGCCCCTTTCCTCCCTCCTCTGCCTCAGTTTCCCTCTGCCACCAGTTCCCCCCACCCCGGGCTCTCCGGCCAGCCCGGGACCCCACGGTCCCACAGCAGGGACACCCGGGCAGGGCACCCGCAGCCCCGTCCCCCCGAGGTGCCCCCGCCCTGCGGTCGGGGACC
>NW_023304800.1:0-2391 GCF_011077185.1 Oxyura jamaicensis
GGGGGGGGGTGGGAGCCCCCCCCAGCTCCCCCAAACAAGTGCCCAGCTTTGGGGTTCCCCATCCTGCCCAAGGAGCTCCCCAAACCCTTCCCGGAGCAGCGGCGCTGATGGATGCGACCCCACCACACCGGTGCCACGGGGGCATTTTCACCAAGAGCAGCAGGAGAAGCCCCCCCACCCCCACCCCCCCAGCCCTCCCAGCACCTTTTTTTCCCCCCCCCCCCCCAGGGACACTCACGTGGACAGGTCGAGCCAGATCAGCACCTCCCGCGTGTCCAAGGCCATGCTGTTGACCTCGAAGGTGATGAGCAGCTCCACCTGCAACACCCGGGGCCGTGGAGCAGCTCGGCAGAACCCCCCCCCGAGACCCCAGCCTGGGCTCGGAGCGGTTTGGGGGACAGGGGGGGGGACGGGACGCTCACCCTCTGGTTCTTCTTGAAGGGGTTGCCCAGCTCGCACAGCACCGTCTCCTCCACGGAGGTGCAGGCACCACTCTGCGGAGGAAGAGAACACAAGAACGGGCTCAGGGACCCCCCCTCAAGACCCTTGAGCCTCTCCCCCCCCCCGGGGATGGGAGGACGCCCCCGTACCGGGCGGACGGAGGAGAAGAGGAGGTTGGGGGGCACGGTGACGTTGAGCTGGGCTTCGTGGGCGTCCTCGCCGTTGGACTCGGTGCTGGGCGCGTTGGTGATGTTCACGCTCAGGTGGAGCTTGCGCAGGTCCCGGCTGTACTGCAGCACCTGCGTGCCGTTCAGCCTGCGCAGACACCAGCTCGGCACAGGGGGGGGGGACACCACCAAACCCCCTCCCCCCAAAAAAAAAAACAAAACCAACATCCCAGGTGGGACGGGGAACCCAGCACGGTCCGGGGATGGAGACGCCGTGGCCGAGGGAGGTGGCTCGGCGCGGGCAGGATTGGTGCTGGGGGTGCTCACCTGGGCAGGAACTGATTCTGCTCGTTGATGAAGCCGCTCTGCAGCTGCAGGTTGCTGTAGCACTTGTTGTCGGAGCCGCACTCCTTCTGGAACTCGATCTGAGGGACAGGGACGTCCCCACGTCACGCCCCGTGTCCCCCCCCCCCTCCCGTCCCCGCAGCCCGGCGGGCGCGGGCTGCCCACCTTGGTCTCGTTCTTGTGGGACTGGTCCCGGTTGAGGACGGGGAAGGCGTCGAGGGAGTGGGGACCCAGCTGGAAGCTCCTGGGCTTCTCCACCAGCGAGTAGTTCATGGAGAGCACGATGGGGTGCAGCTTGTCCCGGATGTTTTCCTGCGGGGGGGGTGGCAGCAATCGCAGCAAAGCCCCGCCGTGCGCAGGCACAGCCTGCTCGTGAGCCCCTACGACCCCACAGCCGCCCCCACGTCCACCTCCCCTCCCCTCCGCACCCCGGCGTCCCTCGTCCCGCCCGCTCCTCGTCCCCTGGCTGCGGCGATGGGCACAGAGCAGCTCCCGGCGCGCCGCCGCGCACGCTCACCAGCAGCAGGAGCTCCTTGGATTCGCAGCGGGTCTCGGGCATGGGGAAGAGGCCGCGGTAGGTGGCAGAGTGCGTCCCCAAAAACCTCACCCTGGGGGGGTGCCGCTCCTTGTCCGCCTCCAGGACGTACTCCAGGGCTGCGAGGGGAGCAGAGCCGTGGGTGCCGCACGCTCCCGTGCCCCACTGCACGCACGCAGCGCCTCCAGCACAACCCCTGGGCGCACAGCTCGTGGCACCCCCCCCCGTCCACGTATCACCACGCGCCTTTCAGTGCGTGCACAACACCCCCAGAGCACCTCCCCAGAACACGCGTGCGTGCACATTCCCCTCCGGGCACCCTTTCTGCACGCGCCCTTGCACAAACGCACGTGCCCCCAGCGCACCCCCCCCCCTCCCCGGGCACTCACTGATCTTCTCCTGATACTCAGGGTTGCCGGCGCTCTGGTTGTAGGCGAAGCAGACGGTCACCGTGATGCTGGGGGGGGGTGGGGGGGGGGTTGAGGATAAAGGGGTGGGTGAGCGGAGCCCCCCCCGTCACCGCACCGCGGCCCCGGTGCCCTCCGTGCCGGGGCTCACCAGGAGCTGGGCGTGCAGCGGGCGGGATCCACCTTGCTGGGGGTGACGGTGAAGGTTTTGTCCAGGATGTTGAGCACGGGGCGAGCCCTGGGGTGGAGGCAGGGGGGGCTGCTTCAGCATCCCAAGCCGGTCGCTCCCGTACCTGTCCCGCTGTCCCCGGAGACGCCGCCGGTCCCCGTGCCCCTACCTGAGCAGGGCCACCCTCTCCGCCAAGCTGCCCACCAGGAGGTCGGGGTAGGAGTTGCCGTCCACGTCCAGGCCCCCGCTGAGCGAGTACCCGAAGGTCTGCATGCTGGCGGGGCCCAGGTCCGAGCCGCTGATCACCTGGAAAAAGGGGGGGGGGGG
>NW_023304800.1:2491-3113 GCF_011077185.1 Oxyura jamaicensis
CCCCCCCACGCCCAGTTCCCACCCAGCCCCTCCAGAAGCTCCCCCCACCCCCAAAACAAGGTGCCCCCACCCACGGTGCCCCCATCCCCTTCTGCTCACCCCAACCTCTCCGGAGCCCCCCACCTCCCTCACCACCCCCCGAAGCGGGATCTCCCCTTACCGGAGGACCCCCGCACGCCCCCAGAAGCAGCCCCGCTGCCCCCCCCACCCCCACCCCGGCGTCCCCCCCGTCCCCTCACCCTGGAAGCCGTCCTGGTTGATGTCCCCGATGCTGGCGATGGCGAAGCCGAAGGCGGAGTAGCTGGGGCCAGTGAGCATCTGGCTGGCGTTGGGCTGGAAGCCCCCCACCTCGTTCATGTACACGTAGACGGCTCCCCCCTCCTCCTCCATCCGCTGGAAGTAGTAGGGGGCTCCCACCACCAGGTCCTGCCACCTGCGGGGACAAGGGGGCTGGGACACGGGCCGGTGCCCCCCCCCCCATACCCCAACACTCCCCCTCCCCAGGGGAAGGGGAGCCCCCTCTAAAAGAATTCAGAAGCCCCAGAAAGATGACTCTCCCCCCAAAAGACCCCAAAGCAGCCTGGAAGAGCCCCAGAACCCAAAGCAGCATCCCCCCCCCCCC
>NW_023304800.1:3213-4325 GCF_011077185.1 Oxyura jamaicensis
CCCCCCCCCCCAAGGTCTCACCCATCGTTATTGAGGTCTGCCAGGGCCACGGCGCTGCCGAAGTAGGAGCCGACCTGGTGGCCGCGGAGCACGTGGCTCTTCTCCAGGGTGTTCTGGGGGCTGGCGCTCAGCAGGTACACGGCGCCCGTGTGCTGGTACCGGGGGGCCCCCGCCACCACCGTCACCGCGTCCTCCTGCAGCACGCCGCTGCCCACCTCCGCCGTGTACCCTGCGGCCAGGGCCCCGCCGTGAGCCCCCGCCGCGTCCCCCAAAATCCCGGACCCCGTGCCCCGTCCCCCACCCCGTGCCCCGTCCCCTACCCCGTGCCGCCCTCCAACCCCCCTCACGCCATCCCTGGGGGCTCCAAGCCCCCTCCCTAAACCCCGCAACGCTTTAGGAACCCCCACGATTCCCCCCCCTTCCTCCTCCAGGCCGCAGCCCCAGGAGGAACCCGGGGGGGCCCGCAGCGCGCTGCCCCCCACCTATGTAGGTGTTGCCGTTCTTCTCGTTGGGGTAGGAGAAGTCGTGCAGGTCCCACGTCTCCCGCTTCAGCATGTAGTTGGTACCTGCAACGAGGAGGGGGTCCGGGGGTGGGGGGACGACGGGGGGGATCAGGGGGCACCCGCTCCCTGTGCAAATTCCACACGCCCGCGTGCACGCTCGGCCCCGCGCTCCCCCGGGACGGGGGATGCGGAACACGGCCCCCGGGGAAACACGAGGCCCCTGCGTGCCCACCCGCCCCGGTCCCCGCGCCCACCTTGCCAGTTGTAGGCGCCGGGCGCCCCGAAATAAATGATGTTGGAGGTGAAGCCGGCGCTGGTGCCCATCTGGCACATGCCGGTCTCCTCCGCGTCCACGTTGGAGTTGCACATCTCGTTGTGGTACGTCTGCCACTCGTCGCTCAGGTTGAGGCGCAGGTCGTTGCCCCGCACGTAGCACCGGCCCACCATGCGCCGCTGGTCCTCGCTGCCCGACCACAGCACCCTGGTGTAGCGGTGGGCGCAAGCCTGCAGGGACACCCCGAAAAATGAGGGGGGAGGGTCCCTTCCCAGGGTGGGATTAAGGGGTTTGGGGGTGCTCCCCAGGGTGGGATTAGGGGGCTGGGGGGTGCT
>NW_023304801.1:0-1612 GCF_011077185.1 Oxyura jamaicensis
CCCCCCCGGCCAGGCCGCTCTCCAGGTGGGACTGCACGATGCGCTGCATCGCTGCCGAGGCACCGCCGTCAGCACCCGCCGTGCTACTGGGACCACTGGGAGCACTGGGAGCACTGGGAGCGCTGGGGTCTCCCACGGGGCAGCACCGGGAGAGCCGCAGGAGGTGCTTGCCCGCCGTGCCTCAGTTTCCCCGTTCTGACAGCACCACCCTGGGGGCTCAGCCAGCCCCGGGGGCAGCCCGAGGTGTGTGTTGTGTGTGTCCCCCCCCCCCCCGGGGGACCCTGGGGACGGTACCTTTGAGCGAGGGCGGCGTGTAGGCACACGGGTTGTTCCTCTTTGGTTTCAGCAGGCAGCCCTCGCCGGAGGCTCGCTGCGGGGCAGAGCGGCCCGGCGGGGTCAGGGACGCGGCCACCCCCCGCGCTGGGGACACCCGCACCCCAAATGGGGACCTGGGATGAGATCCCCCCCCCCCCTCCCCCGGGACAGGGACCCTACGATGGGGATCCCGTCGTGGGGACCCGAGTCCGATCCCTGCAGCGGTGAGGATCCCGTGGGGACCCCGACGCGGTGTCCCCCCGGTGATGCTGCACCAGGGGCTGGGGGGGGGGGGTCGGCGACGAGGAGCTGAGCCCCGCGGGGTCCCCGTGTCACCCCACACTTTGCTGACCCCGTCCCTGCGTCCCTACGGCGCCGTTCACCCCTCCCTGGGGCCAGGAGGAGGCAGGGAACCGATAGGCACCGGGACGGGGCGGCAGCGCCACGATAACCCCGTGGTGCCTGCGCCACGGCCGTGCCGGGGAGCACGGGGGCGGGCGGGGGTCTCCCAAGGGGCCGGGGCACCCATGGGGCCGGCACCCACTCACCTGGTAGGGCAGGGACTCGTCCTCTGCGTCCGCAGCGCCGAGAGAGAGCGGGTGAGCAGGATGGGTGCTGGAGCCAGCACCCCCCGCCCACCCCGCGGCCCCTGCCCCGTCCCTGCTGCCCCATCCCGTGTGTGACCCCCGTCCCCTCCCTGCCGCCACGTCCCAGACCCACCACCCCGTACCAGAGGTGACACCGCGCCCCGTACCCGCCACCAGGTCCCGTCCATGCCACCGGGTCCCAACTCTGCCTCCACGTCCCTTCCCTGCCACCTCAGCCACCTGGGAATTGTGTCCAGCCCGGCCGCCTCGTCCCATCCCTGCCACCTTGTCCCATCCCCGCCACCTTGTCCTGGCCACCTTGTCCCATCCCCACCACTTTGTCCCATCCCAACCACCTCGTCCCATCCCTGCCACCTCGTCCTGGCCCCCTCATCCCATCCCAGCCACCTCCTCCCACCCCTGCCAGCACCTCCCATCCCCGGACCACCCCCCTGCTGTCCCCAGGGCCACCCGTGCCCCGTCCCATCCCCAGCCGGGTGCCGTCCCCGTCGTGTCTCACCTGGGGACGAGTGCTCGGAGAGCTGGAAGAGCATGGCAGGCGTGGGCCTGCGCCGGCGGATCTGGGGCACAGCGGGTGTCAGCGGCCTGCCAGGGGTCCCCTCGCCCCCTGCCCGGTGCCCCGGGGCTGAGGACCCCCCTGTCCCCCACCCCAGGGGGGTGCTCGGCAGCGTGGGGCAGGGGACAGGCGC
>NW_023304802.1:0-4765 GCF_011077185.1 Oxyura jamaicensis
GGGGGGGGGCTGCCTTCAGGACCCCCCCACACACACACCCGGAGCGTTCAGGGTGTCCCCAGCTCCTCTGCCGTGCCCTGATCCCGCTGTCGGGGGGGTCCCGTCCCCTCCTGCCCCCCTGGTTCTGCGTGGCCGAGGTGGCCACGGCTCGTGCCCGTGTGCCGGCAGCACCCAGAGGCTGCGGTGCCCCCCCCCAGCGCCCCCCCCCCACGGCACCGGGGGCACCTCCGGGCTCTGGTCACCGTGACCGTGACCCAGCGGGCGCGTGGGTGGCGGGTGCCGGCCGGGATCCCTGGCCGGACGCCCCGTTCCCGACGTCACCCCGAGGTGTCCCCAGCCCGCGGGCACGGCTCGGTGCTGGCGGTGCTGGGGAGGGGGTTTGGTTGGGGAGGGGGTCTGGGGGGGGGGGGACGGGGACGGCTGTGCCGTGCCTCAGTTTCCCCAGGGCTGGGGCTGGGCTGAGCCCGGCGGGGTTGGCCCCGAGGTGCTGGCTGCTGGCCCGGTGCCGGCGCTGCCCTGCCCGCCGGGACGCCGCCGTCTGCTTGGCACGGGGCGCTCGCGGCGGGGCCGTGGCGCTGGCGGGGAAACTGAGGCACGAGGCGGTTCCCCGGGGAGCCCGCGAGGGGCACCTCGGGCTTACGTGGGGCCGTGTCCTGCTGCGTGGGGGGGGGGGGGGGGGGGGGGTCGTAGGGAGGGTCCCACGGGTGCGGGGTGGCCCCGCTGGCACCTGGTGTGAGCCGGGACGGCGCGGCACATGGGGGAGGCGGGGGGCACCCCAGCACCCCGGCACTGGGGGGGGGGTGCTGGGTGAACCGGGGCCCACCCGCCCGGTGGCGGCGACCCCCCCCCCACCCCCTATTCTGCTCTGCCCCCCTACCCCATCGGGTGCCCCCCGGGACACCCACACCCCCTCCCCCTCTGCGCCGGGGGCGCGATGTCCGTCCGTCGGTGGCAGCCCCGGCACCCACGTCCCTGCCCCGGCACATGGCCCCCCCCCCGGGCCCTTTCCCCCGCTTGGGGTGGGGGTGTCAGGGCGGGGGGGGTGTCGGGGTGCCCCCGGGGCTGGTGGGGCAGGAAGCAGCAGGCGTGCGGCCGGCCGGGGCCGCGGGGCGGAGGCGGGCGCCTTCGCCCGCCCCGGGGATGCTCGGGAGCTGCAGCATCTGGCGTGCAGCTGGGGCCGCTTCCTCTCTTACTGGTGCTGGGGGGGCCGGGCCCCCCCCCCTGCTCAGGAGGGGCTGGAGGGGGCGGGGGGGGGGGGACGTGCCCGGTGTCCCCAGGAGCCCCTCCTGGTTGCGTGCCCCCACCCCCCCCCGTGGGTGTAAGGTGGGGGGGGTTTGCACCCATCCTGCTCAGCACCTTCTTTTTTTGGGGGGGGGGGGGAGGGGGCTATTTTTTTGCTTTCTCGCCCCCTCCTTTCCAAGGCCTGACGCCACGGTGAGGGTCCCTGGGGCGCGTGGTCCCCTCTGCGGTGGCCCTGCCGTGTCCCCGTTGCGGGTGGCGGCGGCGGCCAGGGATTCCCGCAGCGCTGGGGAGGGGGGGGGGGGGACCCCACCCCGGGACCGGGGGCCCCCCCCCCGCCCCCCCCCCCCCGCACAGCACACCCCCGGCGTGTCGGATCAGCGTTCTGCGAGCGCGGAGCTGCGCGAGGAAGTTCTTAAATTATAGAAAAGAGGCGATAAATTCCGGAGGCCGCTCGCGCCGTCACCTTGATGGCTCCGCTCCCTCGAGTGGCAGCGGGGATTTATTCCCTGCCGCCCGCTGAGCTCGGCCCCGGCCCCGCAGCCGTGTGTGTCCGTGTCCCCCCCTCACCGGGAACCCAACCCTTGGCCCCCATGGGCCCCCCCCCCGCAGCCCCGTGCCGGGGGAAGCCGTGATCCGCCCCGGCGCTGCGGCGCTGGCACCGTCCCTGCGGCGCTGGCACCGTCCCCGTGTCCTCGGCAGCCAGGTCGGGCCGTGCCTTGGGGGCGGGGGGGGGGTTGGGGGACACCCGCTGGCTTTGTGGGTGGCTTCGTCCCCGTTTGTGCCCCCCCCTAATCCTTGGCCTCAGTGCCGCGTGTGCCCCTGACCTTCACTGCGCCCCCGTGCCGCCGGCACCCAGCGGGACCCCCCCCTTTTGGGGCCGCGCTGGGGATGGGGACCCCCCCGTTTCTCTTCCCACCAATCTGTGGCATTGGGGTGCAGCCCCCCCCACCTCCCACGACCCCCCCCTCCTCCCCCCCACCGGTTCCACACGAGGCCGGGCCCCGTCCCGCGCCGCCCGGTGCCGCCGGGGCGATCCCCGGTGCCGCGGGGCCCTTTGTGGGGCGCAGCGGCTGGGGCTGGGGCGCGGGGCTGGGCTCCCCCGCCGGGCCCGGCCTTTAATATCCTGTCTGACTGGTTCACTTGGCTCGGCCTTAAGAAAAACATTCGCAAACATCCTGAGGAGCCGGGGAGCGCTTAACCCGTGCCTGGCCGCTCCGGCGGCAGCGGCCAGGGGGTGGGGGGGCTTCGGGTGGGGGTCCCCGGGGTGCGCAAGGGGACGGGGCGCGTGCCACCGGGCTTTTGCGGATGCGTCCGGGGCTGGTGGAGCACACGGGGGCTGTAGGGACGAGGACGGTGCTGCCCCATCCCAGGGGGGGCGACGCTTACGGCCCCCGGGGCCCTGCCCGCGTGCGTGCCCGCACGTGCGAGCGAGTGTGCGGCGCCGAGCCCCTCCCGCACAGGGGGGGCCGCGAGGCTGCCGCGCTCCCCGCAGACGCGATCAAAGCGGCGCGGGGGGCTCCTGGGATGTGGTTTTTCTCTTTCTCTCTTTTCTTTTTTTTTTTTTTTTGTCTTTCCCTTTTTTCTTTTTGTCTGACTGAATTCCACATCGGCTCTCCGTGGCCTGGAAATGTCAAGTTGCATCTTCCCAGCTCGCCTCCTCTCCCCGCCGGCCCCGTGCCGAGCTGGGGAGGCCCCCGGTGACCCGTCCCCACGGCCGGCCAGCGCGGTGGGGGCACAGCAGGGCTCTTTTTTTGAGGATGGGGGGGTGTTCCCAGCTTGGGGGTCGGGGGGTTCCCAGCTTGGGGGTCCCCGTTTCCTGAGCGTTTCTCCTTCCCCGCAGCCGTGGAGACGCAGAGCACCAGCTCGGAGGAGATCGTGCCCAGCCCGCCCTCGCCGCCGCCCCTGCCGCGCATCTACAAGCCCTGCTTCGTCTGCCAGGACAAGTCCTCGGGGTACCACTACGGCGTGAGCGCCTGCGAGGGCTGCAAGGTGAGCACCCGGCTGTCCCGGGGGGGCCGTGCCGTGCCGTGCACCGTGCCATGCGTCGTGCCACGTGCTGTGCCGTGTGCCGTGCCGTGCCACGCACCGTGCCCTGTGCCGTGCCGCCGGGCGCTGACCGGGGGCTTGCGGGGGGGTCCCCAGGGCTTCTTCCGCCGCAGCATCCAGAAGAACATGGTGTACACGTGCCACCGGGACAAGAACTGCATCATCAACAAGGTGACGCGCAACCGGTGCCAGTACTGCCGCCTGCAGAAGTGCTTCGAAGTCGGCATGTCCAAGGAGTGTGAGTGCGGGCGGGGTGGGGACGGGGACGGGGATGGGGACAGGGACTGGGATGGGGACAGGGCTGGGGACAGGGACTGGGATGGGGACAGGGATGGGGACAGGGACGGGGACTGGACTGGGATGGGGATGGGGACTGGGACAGGGATGGGTTTGGAGACAGGGATGGGGCCAGGAACTGGGCTGAGGACGGGGTGATCCCCCTCTCGGATGCAGCCAGGGGGGCACCCTTTGTGCCGTGGGCAACCCAGCGGCCCCCTTGGTGTCCCCCCCTCCCAGTGAGGGGTGTTGGGGGGGGACGGGGGGAGCCCCCGGGGGCTGTGTCAGCGCCTGCCCGTTGCCCGGGCGACGCGTGATGGATGATGTCAGAGATAAATGACGCCGATGCGGCCTCCTGGCGTCTGCGTGCCAGTTGTCATGGTGCCCGGCTGCACCCCCCGCGCACCGCGGCATCGGGGGGGGGGGGTTAATAAATGGGGGGCGATGCCGGCGGTGCGGGGGGGGGGGCGCGGCTGCCCGGCCCCCCCCCCCCCCCCCCCCCCCGTGGACGCCCCCAGAGCCCTGCCCCGTCTGCGTGCCGCTGGGGGACCCCGAGCCGGGGCTGGGGGCACTGCTGGGCTTGGGGGGCAGCACCCTGGGGGGGCTCCAATGGCACCTACAGGGGTGTCCCCCCCCGCCAGCTGCCAGCGGTGATGAACGCGGGGTCACGGCTGCGGTTCTCCCTCCCCGCTTACCCCGGCGCTCTCCTCTCCTCTCCGCTTTATTGGATTTCGCCGCGCGGCCGTGAGCGATCGCCCCCGCCCCGTCCCCGGGGGGGCCCCCCCCCACCCACCTGCGGTGTCGCCCCTAATCGCCTCCTAATGACTGCGGGGCTTTTATTTTTTAATTTTTAATTGTTTTTTAAAGCGAAGCCGCGCGCCGCCGGCCGTTTGTCAGCGCGGCGGATCCGGCGGGCGGGTGGCGGTGGCGGCGGTGAGGGGTGGGGGGGGGGGGGGGGCCCAGGGCTGGGTGCTGGTGGCGCTGACCCTAAAATCCGTCCCCGCAGCCGTCCGCAACGACAGGAACAAGAAGAAGAAGGACGTGCCCAAGGCGGAGTGCTCGGAGAGCTACATCATCACCCCCGAGGTGGAGGAGCTCGTCGAGAAGGTGCGCAAAGCCCACCAGGAGACCTTCCCCGCCCTCTGCCAGCTCGGCAAATACACTACGGTGAGTGCCGGCGTGCGGGGTCTGGGGGGGGGGG
>NW_023304803.1:0-4466 GCF_011077185.1 Oxyura jamaicensis
GGGGGGGGGGGGGGGGGCTGTGCCGGTGGTCCGGCCCTACACGGCCGCGTCCTCGGGCCGCGCGCTGGGCTCGGCCAGGCCCAGGTACTCGGGGTTCTCGGCCGCCGGCGTGGCGAGGGGGCCGCCGCCGCCGCCCTCGGTTTTCGGGGGGTCCTGGTTCCAGTAGTAGGGATTGTCGAAGGCTTGGCTGAAGGGGCCGGGGGCCGGCAGCCCGGGGGGGGCCAGGTACTCGGGGTTCTCCACGGCACGGCCGAAGGGCCCCGGGAAGGGATGCTTGGCGTCCTTGATCAGCCCGTTCTTGCCCTGGTGGCCCTTGGGTTTGTCCAGCGGGGACGGTGGCGTGCGGGGGTGCCGGGGGGGGGACAGGCGCTCCCCGGCCTGGTTCACGTACTCTGTGGGGACGAGGGGGGCGTGAGCAGCCAAGCGGGGTCCTGGTCCCCCCCCCCGACTCCCCGCGGGGTCCCGTCCTGCCCCGTCCTACCTGGCATGGTGGTGCAGGAGGCCGGGGGGAGGAAGCCCTCGGGGTCCGGGCCCTCGCTCTCGTCACCCGACAGCCCAGTGGGGTCCTCGCTGTAGCGCGTGGCCGGGGGGCTCTGCAGGGTCCCTTTGGTCCCCGTGTCCCCCTCCAGAGCCTCCGGCACGGGGCCCTCGGGCCCCTCCACCAGGCCCTGGGGCGGGAAGGGGAAGGTGGCCGAGTCCTCGCCCTCCTCCACGTCGGCTGGGGTCTCCGCCGTGCTCTGGGGGTGCGAGAGCGCACGGCGTCGGCACGAGCGAGGTGCCGTGGGGTCGCGACCGCCGCAGGCAGCCCGTCCCAGTGCCCACAGACAGCCTGGGGGTCCCCGCAGCCCTCACCCCCCTCGACAAAGGTTCCCAAAAAACCTCCCCCTCGGCCGGCCCCTGCCCGCCTGCCTACCCGCGTGGAGGAGATGCGGCTGCGGTAGGTGGTGGAGGTCTCGGCGCTGAAGAAGCCCTGGTGAGGCACCAGGTACTCCTCGGCGTCCACCAGGTCGTCCATGTCCTCCTCCTCCAGCAGAGCCCGGTAGAAGGTGCTGTCCATGGAGCTGGGCAGCCCGATCATGTCGTTCTGGGGGGGGTGAAGGGGGGCTGTCAGTGCCCTCGGGGGGCGCTGGCACGGGCGGGGACCCCCGGGACCCCCGGTACCTGTATGACCACGAAGCGCTGCGGGTCCCGCGCCATGCGGGAGAACTCGGTGACCAGCTCCCGGAACTTGGGCCGGCACTCGGAGTCGATCATCCAGCCTGGGGCAGAGCCGAGCGCCGTCAGGGCGAGATGGGGGGGGGGGGGGGGGGCCCCCCCCCCCCCCCCCCCCCCCCCCCCCCCCCTGGCCCCCCCCCTTTCACCCCCCCGGCGCCTCCCCAGCCGGCTCGGGGACGCACCGTAGCTCCAGACGTCGCTCTGGTGGGTGAAGCGGCGGCGCAGGATGGACTCCAGCGCCATCCACTTGATGGGCACCTGGGTGGGGATGGACGCAGAGGTGAGCAGGGGGCCCGGGGACGGGGACACGCCGCGCTCCCCGCCGCCTTGTCCCTGCGCCCCCCACACCCCTCCCCACCTTGCCGCCGTCAGCGTGGTACTCGGTCTCGTCGATGTCCAGCAGCCGAGCCAGCCCGAAGTCGGTGATCTTCACGTGGTTGGGGCTCTTGACCAGGACGTTGCGAGCAGCCAGGTCGCGGTGCACCAGCCGCACCTCCTCCAGGTAGCTCATCCCCTACGGCAGCAGGGGTCAGGCTCCGGACCCCCCCCCCCCCAAAAAAAAAAAACAAAAAACCTTTACCCCCCCGTGTCCCCCCCCGCTAGCTCCCGTCCTACCTTGGCGATCTGCACGCACCAGTTGAGGAGGTCCTGGGAGCCGATGTGGTCCTTGTTCTCCCGCACGTAGTCCAGGAGGCAGCCGTAGGGCATCAGCTGCGTCACCAGCTGCACCGTGGAGGTCAGGCAGATGCCCAGCAGCCGGGACACGTAGGGGCTGCCCACCCCCGCCATCACGTAGGCTTCCTGGGGGGGGGGAAGGGGCGCAAGGGGGGGCGGTCAGCCTGCCACCGGCTTCCCCGGCCCCCCAGCACCCCGTGCCCCCCGCCACCGCCTGCGCTCACGTCCAGGATCTCCTTGTTGGCCTTGGGCGAGGTGTTCTCCCGCAAGACCTTGATGGCCACCGGGATCTTCACGCTCTCCCCGTCCGGGATCCAGATGCCCTGGAGAGGAGCTCGGTGAGCGGGGAGGAGGGAAGGGGGGGGACGGCGGCAGCCCACCGGCGGTGCCCCCACCCCCACCCCTCACCTTGTAGACGGTGCCGAAAGCGCCTGAGCCCAAAACCTTCACTTTCTTCAGCTCCGTCTCCTTGAGGATGCGCATCTGGGCTTGGTTCGGGAGGGCCCCGCTGGGCGTCAGCGGCTCCACCAGCTGCAGGGCACAGCTGAGTAACGGTGGGGGGACACACACAGGATGGGCACCCCCCTGGGGACGTCCCCACCTCGGTCTCCTGCAGCAGGCGCCGCATGGTGTGCTTCCTCTCCTGCTGCCTCCGGCGCTTGACGCAGACCACGGTGATGAGCAGGAGGACGACGACCAGCAGAGCCCCCACCACGCCGGCGATGATGGACGTCACCTGGCTGCGGGACAGGAGGTGACGGGGACGGGGGGAGGGGGGGGGGGGGCGGAGGAACCCCCCTAACACCCGCAGGGGTTGGGGTACCCGCGGCGGTACCTCGGCTTCTGGTCCACGGGGCAGCCGTCCTCGTCCCGGATGGTGCACCTGGGGGCGGAGGGGGGTCAGCGAGCGGGCTCCCCCCATCCCCCCGAGCCCCCCAGCCCCGCGCCCGGCCGCAGCCCGCGCTCACGAGTGGGTGCAGTTGGTGGGGCAGAGCTGGCAAACGCCGTCCTCGTCGGGGTACTTCCAGATGGGCACGAAGGAGGCGTCCGCCTTCACCCCGCTGGGGCAGCGCCGCACGCACTGCTGCGCGTCCTTGTAGTGGGCGCAAGCCACGCACTGGTCGGCCTCCTGCAGGGCCGGGGGGGGACACGGAGGGGGGGAGGGAAGGTGAGGGACCCAGGCAGGGGGGCTTGTCCCCGTGCCCGTGTCCCCACGTCCCCGTCCTCACCGATCCGAAGCAGGTCTCGGTGCCGTTCTGCGGCTGGCACTCGGGGTGGCACGGCAGGCACCGCGTCCCGTTGGTGTGCTCCCGGACGGCGCTGCGGGGCGAGAGGAGCGGGGACGGGGGACGGGGGTGGCGGTCGGTGCAGAACAGGGTCCCGGACCCCCCCCCCCCCCCACCCTCTCCCCCGCCTCGCCGTGCCGGCAGGGCTCTGCCCGTCCCCGTGCTCACCCGTCCAGGAGGTTGCAGGAGGCGACGCACTCCTGGCCGCGCAGGAAGCGCTCGCAGGCCACGCACTGCGTGGGGCCGGGCCCCCAGCACTGCCCGTTGGCGCAGAGGTGGAAGCAAACCAGCCCCTCGCTCTCTGCGGGGTGGGGGGGGCACCGTAAACACCCCCCACCCCCCACCCCCGAAGCCTGGCTTCAGGTGCCCCGAGCAGGTCCGGAGGGGGGGGGTGTTTGGGGCGGGGGGGGGTCCTTACCGCACTGCTCGGGGGGCTTGTTGTGGGTCTGGAAGAGGCGCTGGCGGGGGTGGCGGAAGATGTTGTCCCAGGGCACCTTCTGGAGGAAGCAGAGCTGGGGGTTGTGGTGGACGAGCACCATCCCGCTGCTGATCTCCTGCAGGGCGCGCAGCCCCAGCGCCCGCACCGCCAGGTCCCGCAGCGTCAGCGAGTAGGCGCCGCTGCCGAGACACGGCCCGGGTGAGCGCCCACGTGTTTGGGGGGGGGGGGGGGGGGGGGGGGGGGGGGGGCACGGCGTCACCACCGCCCCCCTCGTACCCCCCACCACCCCTGGGGACGTGTCCCCAGTCCCGGGACCTCCCCGTGTGCGCTCACCCGTCAGCTCCTCCAGGCTCTCAAAGGTCGACAGCAGCTGGGGGTCCAGGGGCGCCGTGTTGGTGCTGGGGTCCCTGGGGGGGGGGGGGGGGGGGGGGGGGGGGGCGGGGCCGGGGGGGGGCCCAGCGGCTCCCCACGGGGTCGGGGTGCGGGTGCTCACCCGGCGAAGGTCTCGGGCAGGAAGGCCAGGCTGCCAAAGATCTTGGTGCAGCCGGCGAAGTGCTGGATGTTGGAGGCGTTGACGGCGCGGACGCCCTTGAGGAAATCCACGCCCAGCCCGTAGCACACTGGGGGGGGGGGGCCGTGGGGGGGGGGGGGGCCCGGGGGGGGTGGGGTCTTCCGCGAGGACCCCCCCCCCCAAGACACTGCCCGCCCCGCCAGACCCTCCCTGCACACCGCAGGGATCCAGAGGGCACGGCAGCCCCCCAGCCCTGTGGGGCTCCCCACGCACCGCCTGGGACCCCAAAAACGTGGCAGGGAGCCCGGCAGCCCCCCCCCTCCTGCGCCTTCCCCCCCCC
>NW_023304803.1:4566-4978 GCF_011077185.1 Oxyura jamaicensis
CCCCCCCCCCAGAAATGTGGCGGGGACCCCCCCCGGGGCCGCTCACCCTCCGGGCAGGGCTTGCTGCACTTCTCACACTTCTGCACGTTGTTGACGGTGACCTCCTGGCTGTTCTGGGGGCACACCAGGGTGCAGGACCCCACCTCCGTCGCAAGGTAGTTATCTGGGGGGGGGGGACCCAAAGGCAACAACGATGGTCGGGGCCCCGTAACGAGCCCCCCCCCCCCCCCCCCTCCCCCCCCCCCCCCCCAGCACTCACAGGGGCACTGGCTGACGCAGCTGGCACCGAAGGTGTAGCGCCCGTCGCGGTTGGGCACCGACTCGAAGGTGTCCGAGTTGTAGATGACGAGGGGGGGGCAGTGCAGCTCGCAGATCCCGCTCCGGTTGAAGTTCAGGCAGGCCTGGGGGGGGG
>NW_023304804.1:0-3986 GCF_011077185.1 Oxyura jamaicensis
ACTCAGCGCCCCTGTCCCGGGGGGCTCAGCCCCGCCTGGCCCCATTGTCCCGGCGCCGTGGGGTCGAGGGGACAGGGACAAGTGCAGGGCTCGGGGGACACCGGGGCTGGGGCCGGACGCGGGGTGGCACAGAGCGGGGAGCTGGCGGCCGAGCCCCCCCCGACCCAGATGTTTCGGGGCAGCCCAAAGGGCCCGGGAGATCCGGGCTGTGCCCGACCCCGCTCAGCTGCGGGGCTCCGACCCTCCTGCCCCATCTCCGTCCCCCTGGCCCTGGGGAGCCCAGGCAGGGGGGCTGCCAGGAGCCCCAGGGGCTGCCAGGCCCCAGCTCCGTGGCGCAGGAGCCATTCGGTCTCTCGGCCGTCGTGGCCCCATTCCTGTGGCCAAAGCCCCGGCCGGAGCAGGGCCGGCTGCCGTGGGGGAGCCCACCCTGCTGCAGGGCCCTGGGGAGGGGCGGCCCCGGGTGCCGGCGCCCCGCTGGAGCCAGGACCCCGGCCGCAGCCCCGCGGTCCCGGCTGGCCGAGCCCGGCGCGTGGGAGCCCGCAGCTCCTTGGCGCTTGCCAAGCGCCCGGCCGGGCGGCAGGCGCGGGAACTCCTTCGCCCTGGGGGAAACTCTCCAGGTTTTCATCATCGCGTGGGTCCCGGCGAGCGCGCAGGGCCAGGACGGCTCCGCCACCGCCGAAACGCGGCTGCGGGTGGGGTGGAGCGCGGCCCCCGGCTCTGCCGCGCCGGGACTCGGGGACCCCGGTGCCGGGGGGGGGGGGGGGGGGGGGGGGGCCCCCGGGGGGGGGCGGGGGGCGGCAGGGCTGGGGGCTGCCCAGAGCCACGCAGCCACAACCACGAGCAGCCCACGCTGGCACTCGCACGCTCCGTGGGGCACGCGGGGCACGCAGGGGAGCGCAGCCAGACCCCAGCCCCAGGTCCCTCCGCACTCCGGGGTGTCCCCAGTGCCCGGGTGGGACGCCCTGAGCAGGCAGGAGGGCTGCGGTGTCCCTGCGATGCGGGGCTCCCCCTGCACCCCGGGGAACCCCTGGCCCTGTGCCAGGGGAGAGCGAGCCCCAGGACCCCAGCTTGTCCCTGTGGTGATGGGGACGGGGGCGCTGAGGGTGCCCAGCACCTCTGGAGCTGGGGGCGGTGGCGCAGAGCTCCCCGCTGCCTGGCCAGCCGCCCCGTGGGGGCCCAGCAGCTCTGTGGGGCCGGGAGCCACCCTGAGCAGGGTTGAGACCCCTGCTGGGACCACCCATGGGGGGAATGGGGGAATGGTGCCCATGCAGGGGGGTGGCGGGGGGGCATCTCCTCCTGCGGAGCGTCTGAAACCCCGAGCCATGCCTTGAAATTACAGCTAATTACAGAGCCCATTTGCATAAATTACAAGGCGAGAGGCGAATGCCTCAAATCTCTCCGTGTGCTGGGGCAGCAGGAGCCGATCAGGCACCCCCAGAGGGGCCCCAAGGGCTCTGCGGGGGCAGCAGGGGTCGGTGTCCCCAAAATGGCATCTGGAACCCCGGTGTGCGGCTGGGCAGGAGGCAGCCGAGGGATGGGGGAGCGGTGGAGGAGGAGAGATGTCCCCCCCAGCTCCCTGCTGGGGGGCTGGAGGGCCGGGAAAGGAGGGAGGGGGTGTTCCTGGCCCCCGGGCAGGGCACTTCCAGCAGCACCCAGTGCTGGGGCTGAGCCATTTCCCCCATAAAACAAACCGGGGTCTGCACAGGGCTGGCTGGGTGCGGGGCGCGTGCGGGGGCTCACAGGGGGGGCGTGCGGGGGGCGTGTGTGTGTGTGCACATCCGCACGGCGATGCCAGCTGTGTGCGTGCACCCCCCGTGTGCCTGCACCCCCCCACGAATGTGGGTGCTGAGCTCGGCGGGGGCCGGGTGCCTGCAGGCGGGTGCTGGGGGGGCCCACGGCCGGTGCCACGGGGCGATGGCAACCGGTCCTGCCCCGGCTCGGCCCGCGGGGCTGCGCCGTCTGGGTCACCGCAGCCTGGCGGGAGCCCCTGGGGGGGCCGCGGGGCCTCAGACAGGGAGAGCCGAGGCGCCCAGATCCGCCACCCACGGGCGCCCTGGCAGCGAGCCCCGAGCTCGGGAGGGGGCTGCCCCCGGCCCCGCGCCCAGACGGCCCCGGGGGGCCCCGAGCCTGCTGGGGCTGGCCCCGCTCCAGCTGCGGCACGGGGCCGATGGCACGCGGGGCTGGGCGCGGGGTGGCACCAGGTGCTGCGGCCTCACGGGTGGTCACCGCCCCCTGCACCCACAGGTGGGCAAACCGGGGGCACAGTCACCAGCGGGGGCCCAGTGGGGGACGGGTGCCCGAGCCCCGTGGGACCCCCGGCAGCCACAGCACAGGGTCCCGAAGCCGTCCCTGTCCCCGTGCCTGGCACAGCACCGAGGGCACGGCACCGAGGGCACGGCCTGGTGCAGCCCCCACTGCCGGACCCCTCTGAGGGGCGCGAGGGGACCCGGTCGTGCCCCCCGGCACCCCACAGACCCGGCCCCCACCCCGAGGATGCCCGGGGCTGGCAGGAGGCCGCGCTGCCGGCCGGCGGAGCTATCTGCGGGATTATCGCGACGCCCTCCCCTGCCCGCGGCCGTGCCAGGTCGCGGCGCGCCCCGGGGCGGCGTTTCTCACCCGAGCAGGAACTGTCGGGACTCGAGCTCTGCAGCGCGACGGCCTCCCCTGCCCTGCCGAGGCAGCCGACAGCTCGGCATGATTCAAACGCGGGTTTTAATTACCCCCGTGCCATCTCCCTGCCTATCAGTACCCGCCCGGCCCGGCCGGCAGGCACCGTGCAGGTCCCGGCACGGCGGCGGGGAGCTCCCGGCACCGCACACCGGGGTCAGGACACGCAGACGTGATGGGGACGGGGACGTGTGGCCGTGCCAGGCATGGGGACACGTGGCCGCGATGGGGCTGGGGACACGTGGCCGGGCTGGGGACAGGGACAGGCGGCCAGGCCAGGCGCCGCCCGGCCGTGCCATCGCCGCCTCCTCCCCGTGCCTGGAGCCCCCCAGGCTGGCAGCGGGGCCGGGGGAGGCCGGGCCTGGCCGCGCAGGAACAGGTTTGGCTCCCGCCGGGGATCAAAGGCGCGGAGGCAGCGCGGGGCTGACGTCAGGGCCCCCGGGCAGCGGTGACGGCACCGTCCCCGTCCCCACGCCGGCCCCGCCACCCCCGGCAGGGGCTCTGCAAACCGCCAGCTAATTCTTCGAAGAAATCATTAAGAACAGTTAATGATCTCGGCAGAGATGGGCTGCCGGGCTGCGGAGGTGCCCTAATTGCCTTAATTGCGTGTGGGCTCTGAGCAGCCGCCAGCAGCCCCGGGCTCGGGGACGGCCGGGGAGGGCAGGGACGGGACCCGTGGGGACGGGGACCTGCAGGGACGGGCCCACGTCGTGGCTCCGGGCCCTGCAGGGCTCCTGGTGCAGCCTGGCTGGGGCCGTGCCGCGTGTCCCCATGTCCCCACGTCCCCATCCCAGCCTTGCTGTGCCAACCTGCATGGACCTGCCACCACCTCGCTGCCAGCCCCTTGTCCCCACGTCCCCACGTGCGACAGAGCCGGGCACACACGTTGGGGACGGGGCGCGGGAACAGGCCAGGCCAAGGGCTGGCAAAGGGCTCGGTGCCCGTTTGTGGAGCCCCATTTCCAGGGAGCCGCCTCCCTCTGCCAAGCGAAAACCCGTGGAAATTCGGTATTTTGCAGCAAAACGCGAGGCAGGGAGGGGACGAGAAACACGCAGAGCCGCGGGGAGGCTGCAGCACCTTCCCCGCTCCCCACAGCCTCGCACCGAGGCCTCCCCGGGCCCTGCTCCCAGCCCCGGGGCTCGGCGCCCCCAGCGGCAGCGGGGCCGGTCCCGTGCCGGGCCGGGAGCCGGGCCTGCTCCCTGCGCTCGCGTCCGCGCCGGGCTCGTGGCCGACGGCCGGCATCGCCGCACGCCCGGGGAAACCGAGGCAGGGAGCGGCAGGCCGGGGCCTGCCCGGGCGGGAGCACCGCGAGCGCCGGG
>NW_023304805.1:0-4056 GCF_011077185.1 Oxyura jamaicensis
TCTGGAATTAACGAGCTGGGAGCGGGAGCAGAGGGGGGTGGAGGAGGGGAGGCTGGTTAACGTCTGTCCCCAGAGCAAGTTGTGTCCTAGGACAAGTGAAAACCTTGTTCAGATCAGTGGGATGGTGCCCAAATCCCTGGGCGACAGCAGAAAGGTGGCAGGGGGTCGGTGAGAGGTACGTGATGAAGGCGAGCACGCATCGGGGCTGAAATGCGCCGTGCAGGAAAACACCCGGGCAGCCCACCCGTTGGAAGAGGTTGGAAATCAAGGACTGAATTCGAGGACTCTGTTCGTAGACAGGATCTCTGCTAAAAGCAGGGTGGGCTGAGCCACGCTGCGGTCCTGGTTCCCTGCTGGGCACATCCCCGCGTTCGCTTGTGGCGCTGGTTGGAGCGCGAAGCCGCTCTCTGGGACAGGCGGGGACGAAACTGGAGCTGACGAGCGGGGGAAGAGGCGTTTAGATAGCACTTACACATTTCTCCGACCTCTTCCAAAGGCGGCCGGCCCCTTTGAAGTGTGCTCCTCGTCAAATCGCTTCAACCTGCCCCAGAGCCAAAGGTGCCTCCGGCAGCTTGAGGGGAGCGGGAGGGTCGCTACCGGGGGGCCGCTGCTGAGCACCCGCATCTGGAAAGGAGGAGCAGGGGAAAGAGAAATAAAAGCTAAAGATTATCTGTGTTTCAGTTGCACTGGGGTACGTTTCTTTACCCGTTTTGATGCTAATGTCTCATTTAGTATGTTGCATGTGTCTTTTTTTGTTTTGATTTGTTTTTTATTAAATAAAAGAGAAAAATGTGTATATTTTTGGCAATTTAAGGTAATGTAGCTAAGATATATTTTTTTCACGCTGCTTGACTGTTCTTTATTATAATAAATAATATTAATATTAATATTGAAGACTTTTTAATGCAGTTAGGGCTTCGGCATTGGAAAGAGAATAAGGTCTGGGTGATGAACCCCCGTCTGGGCGCTGTGCTGCCCACGGGGCTGAGGTGCGTGGGCAGGGTTTCTGCCTCTCTGCTGGCCTTGCACCTCGCGAGTAAAGGAGACCAGGGAGAGGGGAGAGCGGCTGTAATTTTTCCCTGTTAGCACAGAGGAGGAAGTTGAGCCCTGGTGCTGCCGTCCTAACCTTGACCCTGCCAGGAGAGGAGGGAGAGGCTGAGCAGCGCCCGCCCCCCCCATGCTCATCGGCAGAGCAGCCCCCGAACAAACCCCGCTGACCTTGGGAGCTCTCCAGCTGGCTCCTCGGGCCTCACCTCTGCAACCCATTCGTGTCCTTGCTCAGGGGGTGTGGGGCAACCAGAGACACTGGCAGCGTTTTCAGTTAAGGGTGGTTTTACTCGTTCAAGAGGTTATCCGGGGGAGGCAGCATTCACCACGCAAAGCCTGGGCTTGCAGAGTTGGGTCATCGAAGGCTCTGGGTCATTGTAGGAAATGTTCAGCTGTAGGAAATGTTGAGTTACTTGGGGGGAAAAGGAGGTTTGGTGCCTGCATCCGAGGACTCAGTTGCTCTCTGCTGTGGCCTGTAGCTGCAAAGCCTCCTCCCAGTGCCCAGAATCGCTGGGCCTGGAGCAGGTCCCCACTGATGTAAGCGGCTGCTGAGGGCGGAGAGCAGCTTGTGCCAGCTGAGGAACTTGTCCTCTGGTTTCTCAGGCTGGAAGGAAACGCGGTGCTTCTGCTTCAGTCCTTTGGTGTGGAAGTGGTGGGAGAGGAGCCCAGCGCAGGAGGAAACCCGCTGCGGAGCTGGCAGGCAGCGTGCAGGCGCTCGGTGCCAGGGCACAGGCTGGGAGGGAGGTGCAGGGGCTCCTCATGGAGCACCAGGGGCCCAGATCCAGTTCTGCTGTGTTTCTTGGAGCCCTGAAGCACAAAGAAGCTGGCTATTTCTGCAGAGTTGGGTTGGTTTGTTCCTGGCATGGTTCTTCTCTTTCCACCGCTTAGCTCTCGGTAGCATTTCTGTTCCTGTTTGGCAAGGACAGGGCTGGAGAGGCAAGAAAGGATGGCACTGAGCTTTGTTCCGTGGTTTTGTGACGGACAAGCGGGACATGGCATCTTCTTGGACCAGGATAATGGGCGAAATACATCTACAGCAGGTGCATGAAATGTATCTGTCCAAGCAACCCCACGCAGAGCCCCTCTCTTCTACAGCCCTTAGCTCCTACAGGCTCCGCCGCTGGTCTCTCCCAGCCACTCACCAGCGTCACCAGACGTAGCTCTTGTACACCCGGCGGCTGTCTCGGTCCTGGACACCATGGAGCCTCGTTTTTCTCCCTGCTTCCACACTGGCAGGCCTGCTGTAGCCACAAGCCGGCTGCCCTGGCTGGCTGGGGCTGGTTCAGACTCCGGCACTGTCCCTGCAGAGCACATGGATGCAGATGGCTCCAGCCCCTTGGCTCCCTACCAAAGACAACATAGACATAGACGAGGTCTTCTCATGTGGTCGGTAGAGGACTGCAGGGGGGACATACCGAGCAGCTGATATCATACTCTTCGGGGTGAAATGTTCAGGCCAGTTGGCAGGGTGAGAGGTGACCGACATGCCTGAAGCAAGCGGGGACACGGTCCGCTGCGGTGGTGGAGCGGGTCCCTCGGGAGCTCAGAACAGGCTGCAGTTGTTTTGCGTGACCGGAGGATTGGCTCGGGATGCAGATGCTCTCCTGCTGCAGAGGCCTGGAGAAAGGGACGTGTGCCGGGGGGGCTTCTCCGCTCAGCTCAAGCCCCTCAGTTGGTCTAAACCGCCCTCTCCTCTCCGAAGGGGAGCGCAGCCACAGCTGCATCAGAGGCAGCTGCACAGAGCAGCAATGCCGGCTGCTCCTAAAGCCTTTCAAGTTAAAGCCAGGTTTGTTTGCTCACCTCCCTCTGTTGCACGTCATCCATCCAGATGGTGATCTGGGCATTGCTCTGCTTTATGTTTGCATTTAAGGCCACCTGCGTCGTCCGTCCAATTCCAGCCCGATGGGGCTGAGCAGGCCCCGCAGTGCCCCAAGCAGTTTGTTCCAGGGCCCTGCCCTGCCAGACCGGCACGTTTCAGAGCTGGCAGCTCACACCGTTCCCTTATTTACTGTTGCCCTTGGTATATGCTGTGCCGTGCGGTTTCTTAAACCCACTTAAGTAAAAATAATCAAGTGCCCGTGATCAAAAAAGCCTTGAGGCGGGGAGCTGAATGTGTCCCTGGTGCCTCTCCTGTGCTCGTGGAGTTGTGAAGGCTGCGGATGTCACCTTCACGGCCAGGGGGGACATAACAGTAACTTGCAGCAGCAGGGCTGAAACCGCAGCTCAGGTGTCCCCTCTCCTCCCCTTTTCCAGCTGGAGAAGCAGAGGCACAGAGAGGAGGAATCTGCTCAGGAGCCAGCTCTCCCACGCTTTGATCTGCCGGGAAAAGGGACGCTGGCTCTGCAGGACCCACGGAGCCAAGCTTTTGGGTGTCCCACATGGCTTCAGCCCTGCAGGGAAGCTTCTTGGGACGGGAGAGCAGAGGCAGCCAAAGAGCTTGTAGGCGTGCTAGCACAGCTGCTGCCCTGCTGGTCCTCCTCACAGCGCCTAAAGGACGAAGCCCAGCTCCAGCTGTGGCTCTCCAAGCCCATCAGGGGACTCGCAGCTGTGCAGGGGCAGCGAGGGCAGGCGGAGCCTTTGCTTTAGCTCCGGGGGTTTTACGTGAGAACCCTCGGTACAGAAAATCCCCTCCCAGCCCAACGCTGCCTGCACCAGAGCCGGGGCCTCGCCGTGGAGCTGCAGCTGCTGGCAGGACGGGGCTCCTTGCTGCAGAGCTCTGGTGCTGTGCTCAGGGCTCGGACCGGGCACGGCTGAAGCCTCTTGCCCCCATTCATCCCCTCCCTGCCCGCACAGGCTCCCCCCCCCCCGCAGCTCACAGGCAGTGAAGGTGGGGGGGGTGCCCCTGGGGTGGGAGGGGGCGGCAGCAGCCCCGGGCCCGATCGTGATCGCGACCCCCCCCCCCGCAGGGCACGCGGCCATCTGCGGGGGCTCAATCACGGCGGCTGCCAGCGGAGCCGCGTTACCGGTAATTAAACGCTAGGGAAAAAAAAAAAAAAAAAAAAAAAAAAA
>NW_023304805.1:4156-13583 GCF_011077185.1 Oxyura jamaicensis
GTCCCTCCCCCTGCCCCCCCCGGTCCCTCCCCCTGCCCCCCCCGGTCTCTTCCAGCGGGGCGGGGCGAGAAGGAGCCGGCCGGGAGGGGGGAGGGGGAAAGGGGGGGGGGGGTGGCGCTGGGGCCATGCTGCGGCTGGGGGTGGCGGCGGCGCTGCGGGCGGGCCGGGATCGGGCCCCCCCGGGGGCTCTGCGCGGCCCCGCGCTCTCCTCCGCCCCCCCGCAGCCGCTGGTGGTGGAGCTGAAGGCGGGGAAGAAATACGCGTGGTGCTCCTGCGGGCACAGCAAGACGCAGGTCGGGCCCGGGGCGGGGGGAGGGAGCCCCCGGGGCCCCCCCCCCCCCCCCCCTTGTCCCCCGCAGCCCTTCTGCGACGGCTCGCACCGGACGGCGGCCCCCGGCGTCTCCCCGCTGCGCTTCACGGCCGAGGCGGACGGGGCGGCCCCGCTGTGCGCCTGCAAACGCACCCGCAGCCCCCCCTACTGCGACGGCAGCCACCGGGAGCAGGCGGCCCCCCCCGGCCCCCGGCCCTGAGCACGGCCCCGATGCGGAGACTCGGCCCCGACGGGGCCACGGAGGCTGGGAAACGAAAGAGCCCCCCCCCCGGACCGGGACCGAGAGCAGCGGGGAGCGGCGGGGCGGGGGTGCCCCCGAGGGACCCGGGCACCCCCCCGGGAGCCGGGCACCTCGCGTGCAGCCGGGTGAATGGCGATCTGCAGCATTTATTCCATGTACAAAGCTGTCGTTATACAAATGTTTAACCAATAACGATATATGGATATCAGGATATGTTACAGGACATTAAAACGCCGTACAGGATGCAAACATACAGAGCAGTTTGGTTTGTACCATACAGGAAAAAAGGAAACAAAACAACCCCCCCCCGAGCCCCACACAAACCCCAGGCCGAGGCGCTGTGGCTGCCTCCCTCAGTCCATTTTAGCCTATTTACAAGGAGAAAAGGGGTGTCGAAACCGAGACAAACGGAGCCCCCGGCACGCTTTGAGCCCTAGCCGGCAGGGAGCCCGGGGCTGTGCTGTAGCAAAGGTGCCTCCAAGTCCGTGATGGGGGCGCGGTACTTAAAAAACAAACAAAACAGAACACAACAGTAACATCCCACGTGTCCTGACCTTTGGAGTCGGGCTGTCCATACAATTCCCGTGCCGCTTTCCTTTGGTTCTCACCGTGCCGCTGCCGGCTGCTGTCCGGGCGCTGCAGGCACTTGCTTGGTTTTTGTCACTCGTCCCCCTCCCCAGCGAGGGGAGAAGATAAACCCCCAGGGTCTGCGCTCCCCAGGGCTCCTGTGCTTTTTTTTTTGTGACTGTGAAGTTGGTCCCCTCCCCAGAGCGCGCGGGCAGCCGGCGGTGCCGGTGCGGCGCAGCTCCTGCCCGAAACAGCAGCGCCTTCCCACGCTTCCCCTCACCGAAGCCTCCTGGCTAAAGGCACTGTAGTCATTTTTTATTTTTTTATTTTAAAATCCAATGTGGGGACAGGAGGAAAGGGTGGGAAGGACAGAGGGGGAAAAAAGCTCTGAAATGTGGCGAAGCTGTGGACGTTTGCCAGGGGGCTGGTGGCGCGGGGGTCCCGTGGGTGCAGGCGGCTCCTGGCCCTGCGGCCCCCTGGCTGGGTGCTGCCCCCACCACGTAGCTGCCCGGCCACAGGCACACCCAGGGAGGTGGCAGCTCCCTTGGCAAGGAAAAATGCAGTAATCACTGGGGCTTGTGCTCCTAACCCCCCCGGTACGGCCGGCCCCTCACCATCACAGCACAAGTGTAGTTTTTTTAGCTAGGAATAAAAAAAGAAACTACTTACTGTGCAGAAAGGGAGGCGTCTGTGTAAGGCTTTGCTAGATCAGAGCCTGAAACAACGTCCAGAGACCACACAGGGAAAGCACAAAAGAAACAGAAACGTGCATGGCAAGGCAAAGCAGGGTGGGCAACACCGGCAAGGGATGCTCAGTGCCAGCAAACGGCCCATCGCCACCAGCTGGCTGTGGGCACCACGTTATTGAGCCTGGTGCAAAAAGAAAACCCACTGAAAAGTAAAAAAAAAAAAACCTCAGGGCACAGCGGGGCTGGGGGCACGCAGACACGGAGCAGCTCCCCCTCTGCTACCAGAGCCCCGCGGAGCCGCACCGCATCGCACCGGCAAAGCCCGACAGCGGGGCCGAGGCAGCGGGGGCAGCTTTTGGCTTCTGTGCTTGGCCCTTACCTGTGCTTAGCCCTTACCTGTGCGTCCGGCAGGCCCTGCTCACCGCCCCGTCTCTCTCCGAGCGGGCACGAGGGGAGAGGGGTGGGGAGGAGAGGGGAAAAGCGTTAGAGAGAATGAGCAGGGCAGGCGGCTGCGCCTGCGTGGCTCCCAGCTCCGGCATGCAGCTTCCATAAGTTAAAATTAAAAAAAAAAAACAAAAAAAAAAACATTTAAAAATATTCAACCACATTTATGTGTCTTATTTGCATTTTAAATTAATCTGGTCAATCAATAGAAAATAAGTATGTATAATTTTTTCTCCCTATGTACACATATATATTTATATATGTATATATATAATATATATAGATATATAAAACCCAGCCAGGCGTCCCTGTTTTCTTGTTTTTTGTTGTTTTTTTTTTTTTTTCCCTTTTTAGGTCAAGGCGGAGGCCGTGCTGCCATTGACAGTCGTTTTGCGGCACCGGCTGGCGGCCGGGGGCAGCGGGTGGCAGTTCGAGGTGCCGTTGAGCGCGGGGCCGGGGCCGCTGCCGGCGGTGGCGTTGGAGCTGGGCGAGCCGTGGGATGGCGTGCCGGGGCTGGGCAGGGAGGACGAGGTGGCGGGCAGCGTGGCGGGGCTGTGGGCTTTGTCGCTGACCGACTCGCACTCGGAGGCGCCGCTGGTGTTGGTGCACTCGGAGGTGGCCGGCTGGGACAGCTTGAGCCGCTTGCAGGCGGGCTGGACGCGGTATTTCAGCGGCAGGGGCCCGTTCTGCAGGAGGGAGAGGGGCAGACGGGTGGCACCCCACACCCACGGCACCCCACGCGCTCCTGCACCGCCCCGGGGAGAGGGGCAGGAAAGCACCCGCGGCCCCCCCAGCAGCTGCGGGTGGGAGCTGGCCTCCAGGAAGCCACCCCTGAAGCAAACACCTCCCTCAGGCGGGGAGGCATCTGGGGGGTTAATTTTTGGAGCCGCTCCATTTTTTAAGTTTTCCAGTTGTTAAGTTTTCCATTTTTTAAGATTTCCAATTAAGTTTTCCAATTGTTAGGTTTTCCAATTGTTAAATCTTCATTTTTTTAAGTTTTCCAACGCCGTTTGCCTTCACCTAAAGGAACACTTTTCCGAGCTCCTCTCCAAGAGAAGCCCTGGCAGCGGCAGCCCGCAGCGGGGAAGGAGGCAGCTCCACTTACCCTCCTCCAGGGGTAGATGTAGGCAATGTCCATCAGGGTGTAATACTCCCTCAGGGGTTCATCTTCATAGAGGACTTCCACCTGGCACAGAGGAGAGCATCAGAACCACTAAGGGGACATCGGGGTTTTGCTGACCGGGGGCTGCCTGGGCTCCCAGCACCGTCCTTGCCAGCAGCCAGAGCAAATTCCCAGTTTACGTGCAAAGCGCTGGCCCCTCAGGCTGCACGAAAATGGGCCAGAAGGGACGGATCCTGCCCCAGCACTCACCTGCCAGCAGTGCAAACCCCGGGCTGCCTGAAGCAGAGCCGCAATATTTGGGAACGGGCGAAGCTGGGCACGCTGCTGGCAGGGGATGCAACACGGGACGCCCCCCCCCGAGCCCGCACACCGAGCACGCGGGGGGCGCGCTCACCTTGTACTTGCTGGGCACGTCCATCTTGTTGCGGAGGAACTTGGCCAGGTGCATGACCGTCATCGCGGCGGGACAGCGCAGGAATCGCACCCCGTTCTTCTGGGGGTGCAGCGGGGGGGGGGGGGGGGGTGTCACCGAGAGCCCCCCCAGGGGCAGGGGGCAGCTCCCACCCCCGTCAGCGGACGGCTTGGGGGTACCCCCCTGTTCCCCCACCATCCCCACGTGGCTGCGCACGGAGCTCCCCGTGCCTTGGCCCCACGCGCTCACCTTTTCCTTCTCCAGGTCCCCGTTCTCGACGGTCCCTTTCTTCTCCTCCCTGGGGGGCAGGAAAGCAAACACAGGACGAAGTTGCAGGAGAAAGAAAAAGGCAGAGAGAAAAAAAATAAATAACCCCCCAGAAGAGCCCCGTGGTGGGGCTACGAGGGGAAGCACCTTGGGAGCTCCAGCCGGGCTCTTGGCCCCGGCCATGCCCACGCACCACACAGCGCCCCAAAACCACACCGGTGTCACTGCCCAGGCCACTGGGACCCCCCCTCCCCATCACTACGACATCCTCGGAGGCCGCCCCTGGTGCCGGGGGTGCCGCAGCCTCGGGTTCCGCTGCCTGGGATGAACGTCGTGGGTGCCCTCCCTGCCTGCCCGGTGGGTGGGGAGCCCACGGCCACAGCACCCGTGGGGGATATGGGGCAGGGTGTGGGGCAGGGGGGTGCCGGCTGCTCCCCAAAGCCAAGCCCCAGCCTAGGCAGAAGCCCAGCAGCCGCTGGGAGTGGTACCTCGTTCCTTCGTAAAACTCTATGGACAGGCTGACGATCTCGTCGTCCGCCAGGTTCCCCTTGTCCTGCTCGGAGACTTCCCCGCGATCCTCGTTGGAGCCGTTGGGAACTGGGGGGCAGGAGGAGGGGGGGGCTGAGCTGCGGCTGGGGGCTGAGTGGGGGCGCCCCCCGGGCTGCCACTCACCCTCGGCCATGGGGTAGGCTGCGTAGAAGTCACGCCGCCTCTTCATCTCGTCTGCAAGAGAAGGGAGGAAGAAGGTGGGGGAAAACCCACGACGGGGGGAGAGGAGCCAGGGGGGTGCAGACCCCCGGACCCACCGCTCCTTCCCCTGCTGTCACTGCCACGGGGAACGGCGGGCACTGGCGGCGCGCAGCCCAGGGCAAAAAGCTCCCCGAGGGGCAGGATGGATTTAAGAACAACCCCAAAGCCGGCCTTTCTCTCTCCGTTATAATCGGCCGTGCCCGTACCTTTGAAAAGCCCCGGGACCAGCTTGTACACGATATCCTGAAGGGTCTTGTCTGACCTGGGGGTGGGGGAAGAAAAGGAAATGAGAGAGAAAAATCAGCTGGGTTGGGGCATTTCCCCCTTCTCCCTCCACGAAAACTCCCAAAGTCTGGAGCCCGTCCCGCAGCGACGGCTCAACCCTGCCTTGCAGGAGCAGCTGTGGGAGCCCAGCTCCCCTTGCACCCCCCAAAGGGTTAACCCTGGAAAAAGAAAGAAAACCAGCTCAAAAAGCCTTGTAGTTGCCGAGGATGATGACAGCATGATTCTGGGGCCAGGATCCGTTTCAGTAGTCAAAACTATTACAAAAACACACCGAGAACTTGCAAAAGAAAACTCAGAGATCAGCGAACGTTTCCGCGGGTTTCAGTTCGCATCTCGTTTTATCGCTGGGCTCCGACGCAGCTCACGGCCGCGGCTCCGCTTCCCCCCCGCCGTACAGATTGCAGGACAGAGCCAGATGCAAGCTGGCACAAACCAAAGTGAGGTTTGTTCGCTGAAGGCTGAGCACCTCCGGGTAAAGGTCTCCAAAAGCAGTGGAGCAGGGGGAGCTCAGGTCCCGTCCTCAGCACAGGGCCGGGGCCGGGGCTTTGCTCCAGGCCTTGGGCTCCTCTTGCCGCAGGCAGGGCGTTTGGCAGACTTTAAAAGCTGAATAAAAAAATCTCAAAAACAAAGCACGAGCACTGGGAATGGTGAAAAGTAAATTGTATCTGCAATTATTTCCACTTTAATAATAAGGCCTTTATTTTAAAGGAAAACAAATGACCATAGCAGCTATTCATATATTATTTTTAGCCTAACCGCATCTTTCATCCCTAATTCCTCGGTGATGTCACTCCGGTTCACGAGGCCCCGCTGTGATTTTATTTATAATACATACCCAGAGAACTTGCTTTATAATTTACAGCGAGCTAATGAAAAAGCAACCTCTGCCACTTGATTGGCAGCTTAATTACCAGCCGGCCGCTGCTGCTGCATGAGTCAACCCCGTTCAGCGCGGCGGGGCCGCACCATGGGGCACAGGCGGGCAGCACCCCGGGCACGCGCAGCATCGCGCCCAGCACCCGTCGGTGCTGTGATTTGCCCCTCGGCCCCAAATTACCTGAGCAAGGGTGGCAGGGGGCAAAGGGGGTAAAAAGGGGGGCCCCAATGGCCGGGCTCGGGGCTGCCACGGCCGCCGTGCCACGTTCCCGTCTGCGCACAGGCGGGGAGGCTCCGGCGAGGGAGCCGTGGGAGCTGGAGTGTAAATATTTCATAATGAACCAGAAAAAAAAAAAAAAACATAAAGCAGAAAAAGTGTTACTACAGAAACGGATTTACATGGAAGAGGCTAAAAAAAAAGGAGGAGGAGGGAGAAAAAAAAAAAAAAAAGGCGCCCAGTGATGTATTGCAGCCTTTCACGGTTTCTATGCCAACCACCTGCAGAGCCAATTCCGCCCCATGGGACGTGTCTGCGTCCCCAGCCAGGCGCGGGCTGGCGCGAAGCCCCTGTGCCATGGGCACGGCTTCACCTGCGCCGCCGCCAGCCCCCCCGGCATCCCCCCCCAGGGCCACGGCACCATCCCCACGGGGCGTAGCACCGGGAGCTGCAACGCACGGGTGGCCGCAGGTCACAGCAGGGCTGCAGGACGGCTGCGGTCGGCGATGCCCGGGGACGGTGCGGGGCAACCCCTGCAGGCACCCGGCCAGCCCCTCCAGGGGGGGACACCCCCGGTGCCGTCCCCTCCACGCCAGGCTCGGAGCCCCCCTGCTCACCTGATGCTGAGGAGGGGCCTGGTTTTGTGCACCTGGACATCACACATGGGGCAGTACTTGTTGGTCTCCAGGTAGCGGACGATGCAGGTTTTGCAGACTGCAGGGAGAGACGCGACCTGAGCAAATGGGGGGGGGGGGACACAGCCCCCGTGCCAGCCCCACACCCCGCACTGACCCGGGGCAGGACCCTGCTCCCCCCGGCCACAGCCCCGCTGCGGCTTGGGCACGGCCGGGCCGGGGCACCCATGGGTGCGGCGGGGCCGGGGGCCGGGACACTCACAGGAGTGCAGGCACTCCACGATGGTGGTGGCGTCTATGAAGTAGCCGCCGCACAAGGCGCACATCAGGTGGGGGTTGAGCTCGGTGATCTTTATCCTGGTGGTCCTGTGCATCTTGGAGCAGCGTCGCGGCGGATCCTCCCTGGAGGGAAATACCCAAAACAGCTGCTTGGTGCCAGGCCGGGATGTGCAGGACCTGCTTCTGCTTCTGATGGATAAATCCAACCCCGGGACGCTGGGGCTGCCCCAGCCCCGCACCCCGCAGCCCTGGGGTGCACGAGCAGCACCCACGCACAGCCCCCCGCAGCCCCCACCCAGCTCCCTCGGCTCCGAGTTCGCATCTTCCTGGTCCCCGAGCGGGTCCCCACCGTGCCCACGAGCAGGGACAAATCCCCCGGGGCAGCCAGTCCTGCCCGCAGCTCCCTGGGCTGTGCACACACAGACACACCCGTGCACACGCACACACTCGCACCCACGAGCGTATTTTTGTTGTGTTCGATGGAAAAGGCATCGAACCAGCCACCGCCTCGTGGTTTCTATAGAAACTCCAGGGGCTGCTGCTGGCCACCTGCCTGCGGCCAGGAGCGCACGCGGGCACCTGGGCAGGGCTGAGTGTGCATGGCTGGGCGTGCAAGGCCGGGCGTGCAAAGCCAAGTGTGCAAGGCCGGGTGTGCACACAGGGCGGCGGGGTGCAGGCATTGTCCCCCCACCAGCACGGGGGGCGCGGGGAGTCGCTGCCTGCCCGCTCCCCTGCCTGCTCCGGACCCTACGATGGGAGACGGTGGAGCCGGGCCCCGAAATCGCTGCAGTTTTCTTGTTTCTACGGCAACCCCAATACCTGGAGAGGAGCCAGAACGTTATTACAACCAGCCGAGCCGGGGAGAGGGGAGAACAAGCCCCGGGTTTGTGTCCGTGAGCGTGGGCAGAGCGGTGGCAGCGTGAGGGTGTGCCGGCAGCGCGGCGCGCAGCCCCCCGGGTACACACACAGGGCCGTGCGCACGCACCGCGGGGCCACGCGCAGCCCCACGCACACGAAGTGGAGGCACACGCACACACCTGTGCCCCCCCCGGGCAGGGCTGCGCTGGCGGCAGGGTCGACACCAAGCCAGGCACCTCGCAAGCACCCCAACCACGGCACCCCGAAAAGCACCGCATCACGCCGCCAGCCCCACAGCCGCTTCCATGTGGGGACGGGGTTTGGGGCAAATCCCGTGCCCGGGGAGCAAACGGGGCACGGAGGGGGCTGCGTGTGCAGGGGGTGCTCGGGGCTGTGTGGGTGTGCGGGCAAGGCCGGGGCCGTGTCGGGCGCGTGTCCCGGGGAAGCCGCCTCGCGTGCTGCCCTCTCCTCGCGCTCCAGGCTGGGTTTCTGCACAGGGTCCCCGGAGGCAGGTGCACGGGGACGCCGTGGGGACAGCAATGGGGACGCTGTGGGGACGGGGACGCTGCAGTGATGGGGACGCTGCAGAGATGGGGACCACAAGGACACTGCAGCTGCCCCAGCACAGGACCAAGAGGGGCCCCAGGGGGTGCTGGCAGGGAAGGGGCTGGGGGCACCGGGGCCGTTGGGCAGCCCCAGCCCGGGAGTTGACGCTTGGCACCTCCAGGGGACACGCGGGTGCCACCCCCAGGGGACACACGGGTGCCACCCCCAGGGGACACGCGGGTGCCACCCCCAGGGGACACGCGGGTGCCCTGCCCCTGGCTGCCCCCGGGCAGGTGCCCTTGACCCCTGCAACCCCAGGTGAGGGGGGGGCCGCCGCCAGCCCCCTGCTCCCCCCAGCCAGGGGAACGCCAGGGGGACGGAGGGGACGCAGCTGCCCACGGCTGCGTTTTGGGTGGGTTTCGATGCTTTCGGTACTTGCAGCCGCCAATGGCGGCCCGGGTCTCCCCGGGAGGGGGGCGGGAGGGGGGGGAGGGAGGGGGGAGCCTGAGCCACCGGCGCAAACCGGTTCTAATAAACCCGGGTGATAACAGCCGCGATTTCCTGCCGCGGGGGCGAACAAAGCCCCGGTCCCCCCCCCGGCCCCCTGCCCGGTGCCGCCCCGGCCCGCTGTCGGAGCGGGTCCCGCCGCCTGCACCGGGATCACGCCCCCCCCGGCTCCCCCCGGTCCCGGCTCTCGGGGTCTTTTGTCTCCGCGGGCGGCGGCCGGGCACGGCGCCCCCCTCCCCGAAATCCCCGCGGGCCGGACACGCGTGGGGAAGGGCGTTTCAAAGTCACCGGTAACTTGGAGCCGCCCGGCCGCCCCCTGCCCGCGCCCCCCCCCTCCGCCCCCTCCCGCCCTCCCGGCGCTGCCCTCGCTCGCACGGCGGCAGCGGAGCCCCGCGCACCG
>NW_023304806.1:0-4411 GCF_011077185.1 Oxyura jamaicensis
GCCGGGGCCGGCAGCGGGCGAGGAGCAATGGAAAGAGCGCGCAGAGCCCGGCCGGGTGCTGGTGACTCAAAATTGCCCTTGCGAGAGAGGGAGGAAAAGAAAAAGAAAAAGAAAAAGAGAAAGAAAGCAGCGCGCCGCGAGGAGCCACACACGTGCCTGGCCCTGCGCTGCCTGGGGCCGAGGCGGGCGGCAGCCCCCGGCACCGCGGCTTTGGGGGGGCTGCTCGGGGGGCCGGCGCCCGGCCCCCGGCCCACACCGAGCCCAAGCGGGGAGGCCCCGGGCTCATCCGTGCCCTGCCTCGGCTGGGGTTTGGTCCCAAGCGAGCAAGAAGCTGCCGCTTCGAGGCACCGGGGCTCCCGCCCCCGATAAAATCCCGACCACATCAAAGGGCGGCAGCGAGGGCTGCGCTGGCCCCGAGGCAGCGGCTGCACCGGGCTGCACCGGGCCCCGGGCAGCCCCGCGGGAAATACCCCCCCCCCTCCCCCGGCACCGGCTCCCGGTGAGCACGGGAGGCTCAGCCCCGGTGCAGGCAGCCACGCTGGGTGCCGCACCAACCCCCGGTGCTGCAAAGCGCAGGGAGGAAGAAAAGAGCATTTTTCTGGGGTTTTGCACTTTGCTACACCACAACCGTCTCCCCAGGAGCTGTGCTGATGGGGGAGCAAAGAGAGATTTTTATTTCAAATGCTGCCGTGGTGCAAACCACAGGGCTTGGCCGGGGCACTGGAGGGCGGTGGCAAGACCCGAAACCACGCAAGCCTCGCATTTATTTTTAAATCCACCGGCGTTTTAGCTCCTGGGGCTGCTTCTCAGGCAGGACTCGGCTCCCCTGGGTTTGGCCCCTGTGGTCTGGGAGGTGCCACATGGGGGTGTGGGACCCCCACCGGCCCAGCCCCGCGCTCGCCCCAAAGCTGGTCCCAGCCTCCCGTCTCTGCCCCTTCGCAGCTTTGTCCCTGGAGCTCTGGAGGGGGCTCCCGGCTGCCCCCAGCTGCCCCTGCCAGAACCCCTCGGTGGGGCAGGCCCCCCCCCAGGGCCCGGTGCAGCTGGGGGGGACAGGCCATGGGGGTGGTGGGGGGGGTGGGGGTATACACACACATCCAGGGGACAGGGCTGCAAGGACGCAGGGCTCCAGGTTGGACCAGAACCTGGGCACGTGGGGCCACGGGGACGCAGGGAGCAGGGACGTGAGGATGAACCTGGCTGGGGAGCCGAGCAGGCGCTCAGGCAGCCCCCGGAGCCCCCACCACCGAGCCCTGCCCGCGCACCGGGGGGGCTGCCAGCTTCCTGAGCCGCCCCGTCTCCCCATGGCAACCCGGCGCGCCCCAGACGAAGCGGCCGCAAGAACCACGGCCGCGTGGGAGATCGGCGCAGCCCCTGCAGCACCTGCCCCAGCCCCCACCCCACGGCTGCACCGCAGGGCACGGCACGGCACAGAGCCGGCCTCGTCCTCCCTGTGCAGCCACCGGGGAACACCGTCCCCATCCAGCTGCCAGCGAGGGCGAAGCGGCCGCCCCCCCGCCCCCAGGAAGGCAAAGCCGGCCCCGCGTTGCCCCAGTGCGAGGCCATCTCCTGTGTGTCCCAAACCAGAGCCAACCCCAGCGTCCGCCCAACGCCAAAGCAGACCCCGCGTTCCCAAGCACAACTCCCGTCCCTGCAGAGGGCAACTGGGAAGTGTCCGGCGTCCCCCCAGGAGGTACCACCAACCCCTGTGTCCCCCAAATACAAAGCCAGCCCTGCACCCCCCTGAAGGCAACGCCAGCCCCCGAGTCCCCTGAAGGCACGGCCAGCCCCAGCTTCAGCAAAAAACGGTGGCAGGAATTCCCCAGACCCTTTGCCCCATGGCCCATGTGGCAATGGTGAGTCCTTGGGGTTTTCCGCAGAAATCCTGCCCTGGCCGAGCCCTGGGCACTGCAGAGCAGGGCAGGGACCCACCGGGGAGCCCGGGGGGACATTCTTCCACCGGGGAGGAGAGGGCACAGGACAGCGTGGGCAGGCGGGGGACGTGGAACGGAGCTGGGGCAGGAGCGGGCAGGGAAGGCGCTGGTGGGGTAAATCCCCCCGCCTGGACCCGCAGCGAGGCGGGGGTCACCCCGTGCTGCCCCCCCACCTGGCCGCAGCTCCACTCCATGGGGACAACGGCCAGGAGGGAGCCGTGGGGATGCATAGACCGGGGGGGGGGGGGCTCACCCCAGCGGGACGTGTCCCCCGTCCTGTCCCTGCTCTGCCAGTGGCACCAGCAAGGCCACCTGCACCTGAGGCCCCCCAAGCCCCCTCCCTGAGACAGGAGCCCCCCGGGGAGGGCAGAGCGCCCCAGCCCCCGTGCACCTTTCCCTTCATGCCCCCGCTTTGGGGTTTTTCCTGTGTTTCAGCAGCGCTGCAGCCAGGCCCTGCACAGAGATTTTTGCAAAAGCAGCTCAGGGTCTGGGGAAGCGGATGTTTTGTGGCTCTGGGTTTGACATCTCCCCGGGGCTGGGTTTGTCGTGAGCCCCCCCAGAGCAGACCACACATCCCCCAGACCCCAGCTTCTCTGCAGAGTTCCCACAGGGGATGGGGATAGAGAAAGAGCCCCCAAAGCGCCCATTTTCAGGCAGGAGCTGGTGGCAGAGTCAGAACGAGCAGCGGGGCAGCGGACGGGGACTCTGCGGGCACCAAGCCCCCAGCCCCCAGGCAGCGGGGACGGGCACTGCCTCGCCGCCTGCCCCTGCTGGGGGAGCGCGAGGAGGAGAGCTCCGGGCGAAGCTCAGCGGGGCCCCGCAGGACCTGGACGACGGCGGGGCAAGGAAACAACCCCAAGGCACTGAGACCCCCGGCCCACGGGGGACACATCACCCATCCCTGACGGCGACAGTTTGCTGCTGCACGGCCCCGAGCCCAGCGGGGTGGCCGGGGGGGAGCAGGCCCGGGAAGGACCGTGGCAAACCAAGCGGCCCTAACGCGTTTAGACTTCCAACACATTAAGCAGGTTGGTTTCAGCATCAAAGTGACACCGTCTGTCTCGGCCGAGGGAAGGGAGAGGGGGAGGCAGCAGAGGTGGCGCTGCCAGCGGCCCCCAGCCCAGGAAAAGGGGCTGAGAGCGGAGCAAGCCCCGGGGGGGTGGCGGTGGTGGGGGCCGACTGCAGCAGGGGGAGCTGGGGGCTCTGCCAGCCACAGCAAGAGCTGAGCCCCGGCCCCGGCGACACACTGCAGGTGCTGCCCACCCCCCCCCCGCCTGGTGTGGCACAGCCGAGCCCCCCCACGCACACCAGATCCTGCCTGCCCCCCCCACACTCGTGCTCCCCTTCTCATTTCAGCACAAAACTCCAGCCTGAGGCCAAAGGGCAAGCTCTGGGGGGTGGCTCCATGGCCCCCACTGCACCCGGTCCCCCTGAGCGGGAGTGCTGGCATGGACAGGGGGGTCTCAGCCCCCCCAGCGCGCTCCCCAGTCCTGCCCCAGCCTCCAGCCCCTTCCCAACTCAGGCTGCGGCCCCACTGCGAGCACCACAGGCAGGAGGGGACAGCAGGTGCCCACCTGCGGTGCCACCAGCAGCTGTTTTGGTGCCCTGGACCTCGCCAAAATGCCCCCCCCACACACAGGGGGGACTCCTAGCCTCTGCCTCCCCCCCAGAGGAGTGTGGGCAGCTGGGGACATCAGCTCAGGTGGGAGATTTCTGTGCCGTGGGGGGCTCCGGGCTGTCACCCACCCCCTGTGCTCGTGGTCTCCCCACTTGTTGCGGCGCCAAGCCCTGGATCCGGCCCCTGGGCTGCTCCCTGGGGGCGATCACCCCGCACTCCCCAGCACAACCAGCGCCTGCATCCCGGTACCCAGCCCGGGCACGGGAGGTCCTGAGCCTCCGTTTCACCCTCACGGAGGCAGGGACACCCCCACGGGACCCCAAAGACGTCCTGCAGAGCCTGCACCGGCCGCGGTCTGCCCCCTTTCTCGTTGCAACCGGCCTCCACTCCCCCAAAAAGTCACACCGGGGGGGGGGGGGGGGGGGGGGGCTGCTTTGCTCCCCACATTGTTTTCCCTCTGCACACACAGAAAGGACCCCCCCCACACACCCAGAGGCTCGGGGACCCCCCTCACTCGCACAGCCCCGACACATCCGCCCCAGCCTCCTGGGGAGGGCAGGGGAGGCAGCGCAGCCTCAGCCCCCACCGGTCCCGTCCCGGTGCCGCCGCCCCGGCCCCCCGCGGTTCCGCTGCGCCCCCGGAGCCCCCGGCCCGGCGCTCACCTGCCCTGCTTGGTGATGATCATCTCGGTCTGGTGCTTGTGGAACTTGGCCCACAGCGGGAAGTTGTTGAGCATCACCTGCACCTTGCCGGCCGCCCGGTACCCGGGCAGGGCGCAGAGCGGCCCGGCGCGGGGGCACAGCGGGGGGGCTCCGCCGGGCCCGAAGGCTCCCTCCGCGCCCCCGTACAGCTCCGCGCCCCC
>NW_023304807.1:0-5156 GCF_011077185.1 Oxyura jamaicensis
CCCCAACCCAACAACCCCAACCCAACAACCCCAAGCCAAAGGCCCTAACCCAACAACCCCAACCCAACAACCCCAAACCAATAACCCCATCCTGATTACCCCATCTTGATTACCCCAACCCAACAGCCCTAACCCAACAACCCCAAACCAATAACCCCATCCTGATTACCCCAACCCAGAAACCCCAACCCAGAAACCCCAACCCAACAACCCCAACCCACCAGCCCCAACCCACCAGCCCCGACCCGACCCCAAGCTCCAGCCCTGCAGGACGAGCCCTGACCGCCCGCTGCCGGCCCCCTGGTGGGTTTTGTCCTTTCACCATTTACCCCCACCCGGTAGCCCCCCCCCTCAGCTTCCCACTCCCCCTCTGGGACCGAGCCACCCCAAAACCAGGAGGGCTCGGTGCTGGATGTGCCCAGTGTCCTTTGGAAACGGGGACTGTCACCTCCTGCTGGGGGGGGTTACGGGACACCCTGCAGCTCTGTCCCCATACAAAACTCACAGCCCTGCAACACCCCCGGGGGGATATTGGGGTTTGGGGCTTCAGCAGCCACCGGGGTCCCCCCGCACATTGGGGCTGAGGAAGGGTGCGAGGCGGGCGCCGGCAGCCCCACGCCCCGGCCACGTGGCACCGGGGGCCACCGTCCCAGCCAGGCCCCGGGCGCCCGCCCAGCCCGCGGCGGATGAGGTCACTCGGAGAAATCCCAGCCAGGCTCCGGTGCCGGCCGGCAGCGCGAGGAGCCCTCGCCCTCGTCCCTATTCCCATCCCCATCCCCGTCCCTGTTCCCGTCCCCATCCCGTCCCCATCCCCATCCCCATCCCGATCCCCATCCCCGTCCCTGTCCCCAGGGGGATGAATCCAGCAGCCCCTCGGGATGCTCTTGTAGGCGGATGAATGGGGTGGGGACCCCTCCAAAGGGACCTGGGGGGCCATGGGGAGGGGGCAGGATGGGTGCTGGGGGTACCCCCGCGTTCCTCCTGCCCCCGTGGTCCAGCCTGGATGGGGCTGGGGAGCAGCGCCCCAGCCCCGGGGGGTGCGTGGGGCCACGGCCGGGAGCAGCAAATTCTTCAATGAAATTGAAAAGGAGAAAAGGGGGGGGGGGAGAAAAAAGGGAAAAAAAATAAAAAAAAGGCGAGAGAAGAAAAGAGAACTGGCAATGGAAAATGTTCGGCGTGTACCTCGGCCCTCAGACTTTCCATCTCGGGCTCTGCAAGCTGAGACGGCGGGGGCCCGGGCTGGGCTGCTGCTGCTCGCCTGGGGGCTGCGCGGCCCCGTGCTGGGGGTGCCCCCACCCTGGGGGTGCCCGCGCCTTGGGGATATCCCCACGGGATGCTCCCCGCCTTGGGGTGTTCCCATCCTTGGAGCATCCCACTTTTGGGATGCTCCCCTCTTGGGATTCTAACCCCTTTGGGATGTTTCCCCTCTTTGGGATGCTCCCCATTTTGGGTTGCTCCCCCCTTTGGGTTGCTCCCCCCTTTGGGTTGCTCCCACCCTTGGGATGTTCCCACCCTTGGGATGTTCCCACCCTTGGGATGCTCCCACCCTTGGGATGCCCCCTTCCCAAATCCCAAATCCCAGATCCCAAATCCCAAATCAATCCCATATCCACCCCCCTCACCCCATGCCACGTCCCATGGCTGGGGGCACAGATCGGGGCCACCGTCACCGTCCCATCCACCTGCAACCCCCCGAGCTGCGGGTCCCCAGCGGGACACTGAGCATCCCATCCCGGCCCCTGCTCCCCTCTCCGGGGCGAGGAGCCGCGTCTCGCTGGCAGCCCGGAGCCCAATTAAGCAATTGCCCTGGCTGCTTTGAACGGGAGCTGGAAATAGCCGGCGCAGTCGCTGCCCGTGATTACGGGGTTTTGCCCTGCCTGCCACAATTGAGGGTGCCGAGGGACCAGGAATAGCCAGGGCGGTGCCAGGCTGCGGGCTGCGGCCGTGCCGGGGAAACTGAGGCACCCAGACCCCCACCCTCCCCGTGGGGGGGGGGGGCGGGGGGGGGGGGGGTGGCGGGGAAACCCCCCCCCCCCCCCCCCCGAGCATCTCTTCGGGTGCTTTTTGGGGATTCTCGGATCCCACAGCAAGAGGTGTGACCCCAAAGGGTCCCACACCTGCGTGCCACAGCCCCGGGGGACACCCGGTGCCCTCCCCGCCTGGACGCAGGGACCTGGGGGCACCCAAGGGTGCTGCCGGCCGGGGAGGGGGCGCGGGATGGGGAGCGGGGCTGCTGGGTGGGTGGGGGGCGGCAGGGGCCGGGAGCGCTGCGGGGCCGTGGAGCAAGGGGGGGAGGAAAGAAAAAAGGGAGTTAATCCGATCCATGTGTCTGCGCTGTCGAGGGGAGTTAACTCACACCAGATGCCTGCGTCTGCTCCAGCTCCTTTCGGCGCAGGCAAACAAACCCCACCGCCCTCCTCCCCGCCAGCGCCCCCGGCCCCATCCGCGGTGTTTTTCGCTGGGTCCCCCCCCAACACGCGGCGCCCCCCCCCCGCCCCCCCCCCGCCCCCCCCCCCCCCCCGCTGCTGGGTGACACCGCGGCCACCGAGGTTTCGGGGGAGGAAAAGTGACTTTCGGGGGCGTCCGCCTCCCTTCTCGCAGACGGGAGCCGCAGGCCCAGTTGGCACCAGTGCAACCAGTCTGGAAAGGGTCGGGGCTGGGGCCGGCGGGAGGGGGCTGCGACCCCCCCCCCCCCCCCTGCCAGCCCCCGCTCCCAGCTGTCCCCAAGGCGAAGGTCCCAGGCGGGTGCCACTGTCCCGTGCAGGACGTCCCGCAGCTGGGAGCCGCAGCAGGCCTCCGCCTGCATCTCCCATCCCGCTTCCTAGGATCCTAATGGCTTTTCCAGGCTTTTATTATTATTATTCTATTTTTTTTTTTTTTTTTCCTCAAAAAGCGGGATTTCTGCCCTTTCCCTCCCCCAGCCCCCAGCCCCTGCACCAAACCCTGCATTCCTGGGGCGGGCGGCCCGGGGCTGATGAGGTGGCACCGTCCCCCCCTCCTCCCCTCCCGCTCTACATGCATATAAAAAACGATGACATTCTTTTCTTTTCTGTCATGCTGCAAAAATTAAAGACACATCTTCAGCCTGGAGCCCGGCCAGGGGTTTTCGAGTCGCCGAGGCATGATTGGAGGAGCCTTCGCCTGCAACGTGTCTCGGATGCATAGATACAGGCTTGAACGCCGGCCAGCTGCTCCGCGCGCGCGCCCGGGTGTGCAGCTCGCGCAGATAACTCCTGCTGCTGGCTTTTTTTTTTTTTCTTTGCATTTAATTGCAGCCTGGAAAAAAAGACCTGGAGAGGTCACCGGCGCAGGGTGGTTTTTTTTTTTTTTTTTTTTTTTTTTGCTCCCCAGTTCGACGTGTTTTTTTCCCCCCCCCCCCCTTCCCAGCCCCGCTCGCCTTCGTTGCACTGTGGAATCGTGGAATCGCTTTCGTGCCCCCTGCAAGAAAAGTCACCGAGGGACTCGCTCGGAGGCGGGTGTCCCCAGCGGGTGGCTTGGCTTTGCAACGAGCCACCCAAAGCTCAACGGCCCAGCTGCTTGCAGACCCGCACCCAAGCAGAGGAGCTGGTGGGACAGGTCCCCCCAAAAAAACAAAACACCACCCCCCAGCCCCATTTCCCCTAAAAACACTGCAAAAAAGGGGGTGCCCCCTGCCCTGTGCCACATTGCTCGGGGCGCTCGCTCGGGTCTCCTTCCCCCTGTGTCCCGGAGACCCAGGCGGCCGCCCCGGCCCTGGTGAAGCCGTATATTTTTTGGCGTGTAATTATAACCTCCCCAAATTGCACGGTATATTGTGGATTATTGTCAGCGAGCTTTTTCTTTTTCCAACCAACGTGGCTCTTCAAATGTGGAAACAGCCATGGAGGCGTGCCAGAGGGGAGGAAGAAAGGGGAGAGGGAAAGAAAGGAGAGAAAGAATAGGCGAAAAGAAAGTAAAAGAGGGAAATAAAGCAAAAAAAGAAAAAAAAAATGAAAAAAAAAAAAAACACCAAGTTTGGGGCTCCCTGCTGAGTTTCTTGGGGGGTCGGTGTTCCCCTGTCCCGCACGGGGCTCATGCTATGGGTGCTGCTGGTGCAGCCCGTGCTGCTCGGCCTGTGGGGCTTGGTGGGCGCTGGGCACCGAGGGTCCTCATGGGGACAGCCCCGGGGTGTGGGTGGGGGGCACGGTGTGGGGGCGCAGCCAGGAGTGGGTGCTTGCACCCCAAATTCCCCGCCCCAGCATCCGGCGTCGCACCGGGACCGCGTGGCACCGGGGTCCCCAAGGCGTCCACCTCGCCGTCCCCACCCTACCCAGCCACATCCTCACCCCGTACCTTTGGGACACCCTCCCCCCAAAAAAAAAAACCCAAACCCCCAAAACCCACCCCAATTCCACCCCCCCAAGCCCCCTTCCCGACACTCCCCAACCCCACATCCCAACCACGCTGGGGTCCCCGTCCCAGCGCCCCGCTTCGGGGTGCCGTGTGTGCGTGTGCGGGGAGGGGGGGGTGGGGGGGAGAAAGGGGGGGCCGCGGGTGCCCCCGACGCGCGGGGCCCCGCTGATTGGCCGAGGGGCCGTCCAAAATTCCCCGTGCGCTCCCGCGCAGGCTGCGATGGGTCCCACCTCTCCCCGCCGCCGCACCGTATATAAGGGGAGGCGAAGGAGTGGGAAAGGCAGTAGGAAGTTTCTGCTGGGGTCTGGATTGGAGCTACAGAGTGAGACCGGCCCTGAATGACCCGAACCTAAGACAAAGAGGCCCAAAGAGTCTACATGTCTAATATTTAGACATGTTCAGCTTTGTGGATTCTCGGTTACTGCTGTTGATAGCAGCGACTGTACTACTCACCCGCGGGCAAGGAGAAGAGGACAGTAAGTAGCCGCGGGGGTCCCGCGCCCTCCACGCCGGCGGGGACGGGTGGGCTTCGACGCCTCGGCCTCGGGACGGAAAGCGGTTGGCGTCCTGCAAAAAAAAAAAAAAGGAAAATAATAATAATTAGAAAGTATCCGGAGGTGGAAAAGGGAGGGTTGGGTCGGCAGAAGGAAAGGCGAAGGGACGCGGAGGGGAGCGGGGCGCCGTGGGGTGCCGGGGCGGCCGGCCAAGAGGGAGGGAGAGGAGGGTGGAGGGAGAAGGGGCGGAGGAGACGGGAAAGGGGGGAAAAGAGCGAGGGGGGGGGGGAG
>NW_023304808.1:0-393 GCF_011077185.1 Oxyura jamaicensis
CAAGGTTTGGGTTGCGTCGTGTGTCCCCCCCCCAGCCCCCCGGCACCCGACCCGATGCTCGCGGTCACGCTCGGCGCACGCGTGCCAACACCCGGCCTTACCACGTGCCTTCGGGCCGGGGGCGGGAGCTGCGGCCCCCCCCCCCCCCGGGGGCCCGGGGGGGCCCCCCCCCCCGCCGCGGGCCCCCCGGCCCCGGGGCCGTGCAGCGGCCGTGCCGTGGCGGTGCAATGCCCGTGCAGCGGCCGCGTCACGGCGCAGCGCGTGCGCAATGCGCGTGCTGGCGCAGTGCACGCACCGTGCCGGCGCAACGCGTGTGCAGCACGCCTGCAGCACGCCTGCAACACGCGTGCAACACGCGTGCCCTGCTGCTGCACCGCCACGCTGTGCTGGCGC
>NW_023304808.1:493-4888 GCF_011077185.1 Oxyura jamaicensis
CAAGGTTTGGGTTGCGTCGTGTGTCCCCCCCCCAGCCCCCCGGCACCCGACCCGATGCTCGCGGTCACGCTCGGCGCACGCGTGCCAACACCCGGCCTTACCACGTGCCTTCGGGCCGGGGGCGGGAGCTGCGGCCCCCCCCCCCCCCGGGGGCCCGGGGGTCCCCCCCCCCCCTGCAGCGGCCACGCTGCACCGGTGCCGTGCAGCGGCCGTGCCGTGGCGGTGCAATGCCCGTGCAGCGGCCGCGTCACGGCGCAGCGCGTGCGCAATGCGCGTGCTGGCGCAGTGCACGCACCGTGCCGGCGCAACGCGTGTGCAGCACGCCTGCAGCACGCCTGCAACACGCGTGCAACACGCGTGCCCTGCTGCTGCACCGCCACGCTGTGCTGGCGCCGTGCACACGCAGTGCCCGTGCCACGGCCGCGCCGCGGTGCGATGCACCCGCCAAAGCCGTGCAGCGCCGGTGCAACGCCCCGCGGCGAGCTCGCTGTGCCGCTGCAGCGCACGCGTTGCACGCGCCCTCCCCGCAGCCACGCCGTGGTGCAGTGCACGGGCCGTGGTTGTGTCGCACCCGGTGCAACGCCGTACCGTGCCCATGCCGTGGCCGCGCCGTGTTGGCGCCGTGCCCGTGCCGTGTTGGTGCAATGCCCACGCGCCGTGCCGGCGCACTGCCCCGCCGTGGCCACGCGATGCCCGTGGGACCCCACGCGCTGCCCGTTCTCGCCGCCTGCCCCGTGGCAGCCCACCCCGCGGTGATGTTTAGGGGGGGGGGGGCACAGCCCGGTCCCGCTGCCCCCCGCCGTGGGGTCCCCGCGCTCGCCAGCACCCACCCGCACTCCCGCCCGCGCCCCGGGCCGCTCCGTCTCGTCTCCGTCTCGTGTCGCCATCGCACGTCCAGCGTCGCCCCCCCCCAGCCCCGGCTTCGCCCCGGGGGAGGGGGGGGGGGGCAGCACCGGCACCCCCGTCCCCACCACCCGCCCCGTGCCCCCACGTCCCCGTCCCCGCGCCCCACGTCCCCTCCCCAAGCACATACCTCATGGCTCCCGGAGCTGCCCCTGCCCAGGGCTGCCCCCAGCCCGGCACGGCTCGGCACGGCGCGGCGGGACCCCCACGTACTATGCATTGTGCCCCCCCGCCCGGGGGGGGGGCCGGGGCGGGGAGTCGCTGAATGTACGGCGCGGGGGAGGGGGGGGGGGGGGGCGGGGGGGGGGCCGAGGCAGGCGCTGCTGATCTACGTGACAATCACAGTCTGTGACGTGCGATTTTAAAACCCTTTTGTGTTTTGGTCAGGATTTTAAAGAAAGATATTTTTATGGTAATTGTTGCTGGTCTATTTTACTATATATTTATGTAATAAATATATGATGAAAAAAAAAAAAAAGGAAAAAAAAAAAAAAAACAACCAACCAAACCCACCCACACAGCTCGGCTGGCCTCCGGCCTCTGCTTTTCCACCGCTGGCTGCTGGCGCAGGGCGGGGGGTCCTGGGGGGGGCCCCGGCACCGTGGGGAGGGGGAATTGGGGGGGTCCCAGCACCCGCTTGGGCTGCAGCCGTGGGGTGGGTGGCACCGGGGCCGCCCCCGCGCTATGTACAGGGTCCTTGGGGGGGGGGAGGGTCTGGGGGGTGGGGAGTGGGGGCAGGCGGGGGGCACGGGGGGGGCCCTACTGGGCGTCGATGCGGAAGGAGAGCAGCTTCTCGGAGTGGAGGTTGTTGAGGGTGCGCAGGTCGGGCAGCTTGAGCAGCAGCTTGGTGAAGCGCGAGGTCTCGGCCGGGTGCGTCTTCAGCACCAGGGCGCGCAGGGCGCGGATCAGCGTCTCCTGCAGCTGCTCCACCGACGCCGCGTCCTCCATGCCCGAGCGGTCTGCGGGGACCGGGGAGGGCGTCAAAACGGGGAAGGGGGAGGCAGGGGATGGGGCTCGGCCCTCCCACCCCCCCCCCACCCCCCACCAACCCGGTCGCGGCGCCCACCTGCCGAGACCAGCACGACGGCGGTGAAGAGCCCCAGCTCCTCGTCGCTGAGGTCGAGGGCGCTGAGCTTCTCGCTGAACTCGAACATGGAGCTGAGCAGGTCGCCCATGCCCATGCCCCACAGCTCCTCCAGGCTGTACTTCGTCCGGCTCATGAACGTCACCGTCTGCTCCTTCACGTTGAACAGCGAGGCGAAGCGCACCATCAGCACCTGCGGCACACGGCGTCAGCGCCTCGGCGGGACGGGGGCACCGCGCAGCACCGGGGGGCACCGGGGGGCACCGTGCAATGCCGTGGGGAACCGTGCAAGGCTTTGGGACACCGTGCAGCACCGTGGAGCACCATGCAGTGCCGTGGGGCACCATGCAATGCCATGGGGCACTGTGCAGTGCCGTGGGGCACTGTGCAAGGCCATGGGGCACCGTGCAAGGCCATGGGGCACCATGCAACACCGTGGGATGCCGTGGGACACCGTGCAATGCCACGGGGAACTGTGCAGTGCCGTGGGGCACTGTGCAATGCCATGGGACACTGTGCAAGGCCATGGGACACCGTGCAACACCATGCAATGCCACGGGGAACTGTGCAACACCCCGGAGCAGCATGCAGTGCCATGGGACACCATGCAACACCGTGCAATGCCGTGGGGCGCTGCACAATGCTGTGGTGCACCGTGCAATGCCGTGGGACACCGCACATGGCCATGGAGCACCGTGCAACGCCGTGGGGCGCCGTGCAACACCGTGGGGTGCTGTGCAACACCGTGGGGCGCCGTGCAACGCCGTGGGGTGCTGTGCAATGCCGTGGGGCACCGTGCAATGCCAGAGAACGTAATGCAACACCACAGGGCACTGTGATCCACCAGGACGCCGTGCGGGGACGTGGAGCACCACGCAACGCTGCAGGGCGCTGTGCTGGGACGTGGAGCAGCGTGCAATGCTGTGGGCACCGTGCAACACCGGGGAGCGCTGTGCAATGCAGAGGGCGATGCGCTGAGCTCGGGAGGGGGCATGAAACACCACGGGGTGCTGTGCACTGCTACAGGGCGCCGCGCAGCACCGGGGAGCACCGTGCAATGAACGGGGCACCGTGCAACACCGGGGAGCACCGTGCAATGCAGGGAGCACTGCGTTAGGATACAGGGGGCCATATAATGCCGTGGGGCACCGTGCAACACTGGGGAGCGCCGTGCAATTCCACGGGGTGCTGTGCAACGCAGCAGGGCATCGTGCAGCGCAGTGGGGCCCCGCGTTGGGCTGGGGGGGCACCATGCAGCACGCAACGCCACCGGACAACCTCGGGGGAGCCCCGGCCACTCCAGGACGTACCTCGAAGGTGCCGGCCTTGAGCAGGGTGACCTGGTCGTGCTGGGACAGGGCCTGGAAGCCGGGAATGTGCTTGGCGAACTCGACCACCTCGCGGACGGCCGGGGTGAAGCTGAGGGAGAAGTCCTCCCAGATCTCCTGCACCGAGCGCCCGCTGCGCCCGGGCGGGTGGCTGTTCATGGGGCAGGCCTGCGGGTGACGCGCGGCTCAGCACGGGGCTCGCCGGCAAGGCGATTAGCGCGATTAGCAGCTAAAAATACCCGGGGGGCAAGGGGGGGGCCGGCGGGGGAGCCCCCGTGGCGGGCGGGCTGGCGCTCACCGGCAGGACGTCCTTGGGGCCGCGGGGCCAGGGGCAGCCCCGCGCCAGGGGCTCGGGGTAGGCGGTGGGGCAGAAGCGGGGCTTGGGGGGGCCGGGGGCCCAGGCGGGGGGGGCGTCCCAGCGCAGGATGCCGCTGTCGCAGGCCGGGGGGGGGGCCCAGCTTGTCGTGAGCGTAGACGAAGATCTCCTTGTGCGCCTTGGCCACCTGCGCGATGACGTCCTCGGTGGCCCCCCCGGGGCCGGGCGAACCGGGGGGCGTCAGCTGCTGGGGGAACTGGGAGAAGCAGGCGGGGGGGACGAGCGGCGGGGGGCCGGGGGGCAACGCGTGGCCCCCGCCCGGCACGGGACCCTCGCCGATGCTCGCCCCCCCCGGCGGGGGGCTGCCCATGCCGTTCATGGCGCTCTGCATCTCCGCCAGCATCCGCTGCTTCTCCCGCTTGGGGATGCGCCCGAAGCGCACGGCTGTGGGGACAAGCGGCGTCAGGGGGGGGCGCGCCGGGAACCAGTGCTGGGTGTGTCGTCCCCCCCCCCCCCCCCCCCCCCCCCCCCGGGGGGGGGGGGGCCCCCCCCCCCCCGGGCCGGGGGGGGCAGGCTCACCGTCGCGGGACATGCCGACCAGCAGGCACTTCTTGAAGCGGCACTGCTGGCAGCGGTTGCGGTTGATGCGGACGATGGAGCAGTTCTCATTCTTCAGGCACTTCTTGTACTGGATGTTCTGCTGGATGCTGCGGCGGAAGAAACCCTGCGGGACACCCGGGGGGGGGGGAGGGGGGGGGCGGTCA
>NW_023304809.1:0-26447 GCF_011077185.1 Oxyura jamaicensis
GGGGGGGGGGGGGTGATGGTGGGTGCTGGAGTGCCGGGGGTGGCAGAGGAGGGTTTGCAGGGGGTGGAGGGGGGTGCAGGGGCAGAGGAGGAGATGTTGGGCTGCAAGGGTGCGGGGGCAGAGCCGGGGGGGCGAGAAGTGGGGGGTGCAAGGGGGGGCTTTGGGGTGCCCCAAAAAAGGGGAGAGGGAGCTGGAGAGCGGGGAGTGGGAGTGGTGGGATGTGGGGTACAGGGCGGCAGGGGGATGGAGGCACGGCTGGGGGTGCAGGGAAGGTGTTGGGGGTTCCTGGGGGATCCCAGGAAGGGGGGGAGCGGGGGGGTTCGGGGGGGTCCCGGGGCGGGCGGGGCCCCGCGCTCGGCGCTGTCCACTTGCGAGGTGCTGAAGGGCCGGGCTCGGGGGGGGGTGGGGCTCGGCACTGGGGGGCACCTTTGGGACCTGGGGGGCACGGGGGACACGGGGACTCCATGGGGTGTGGAGGGTCCAAGGGGGGCAGGGGGCTTTGGGGTCACGCTTGGGCTCCAGATCATCCAGCCCCATGGGGCTGGGGGGCTGGGGGAAGACCAGGTGGGTTGGGGGGCCCAGGCTGCCCTGGCACAGGAGATGCTCGGACAGAGCCCCAGGCTCAGCACCAATCCTGCCACTTCTCCGTACCTCCAAGGGGTCCTTCTCCCTTTTCTCCCAGCCCTCCTCCCCCGGGCCCACCGCTCAGGGCAGCGCCCACCGCGGGGCTCCCCGTTGTTAGTTCACCACGCACAATTTTTCAGGCATGAAATTGGACTAAGAGGATTATGGGCCATTAGCATCAGCAGGAGTGTTTTGCTGGGATTTTCAATTAATATTCCGGCGCACCTCAGGAATACTTATGGGGACCAGGTCCTGCCCGGGGGGCACCCGACCCGCAGCGGCGCCCACCAGGAGCTGCCTCCTGCCCCCGGGGCCAGCACCAAGAGTGGGCGGGTAACGGCAGGTGCTCCCAGAGCCCATTTCAGAGCCCTGCCGCTGCTTTTATCTCTGCCTGTCAGAGAAGTCAGCCTTCCCCCAGCAGAGAAAAACTTATTCCATTGTTGAAGAGGGTGAAAAACCCATTATCTTCCCCCCCCATCCACTCCGCACGCTGCCTCTGCCGTGATTTACTGCGAGTCGTGGAGGATATTTTGCTCTATATTACACAGATGCAGCTTAATAGCATGGGGGAGGGAGAGGGACACAGAGTCCAGGCTCCTGCCTTCTCTGTTTTCTTGTTGATATACTGGGTGGCTCGAGGGAGACAGCTCTGTGCCGCAATTTCCTCGCCAGAAAATAGGGACGTCGGTCACTCCGCCTTATGAAACCACTCCGAGATTCCTGGATGTCCAGCTCTGCGGGGAAAAGAAAACTATTATTATTATGGCTAATATGATGATAATTATGATTATTAATCACCGGGCAGTCAGGATTTAAGGTTGGCCTCCTGCCCTCCTCTCATCCCATAAATCAGCCCGGGCTGTTCATGGGCACGGCACGTGGCTGCGGATGTGCCCGATGGTGTGGGCGCGTGACGGCTCACAGCCCTTGCCGGAGCTGATCGGGTCCCCAGAGGGGAGCGCGGGGTCACTTGGGGAGGGGGCTTTGGGCATGGGGCAGGGCACAGGACTTGCCCCTCCGGCCCCTCTGCCAGGCTGGGGTCTGTGGGGCGAGCCTGGGAAGTCTTGTCACCCTCCGGCCATGGCAGTGGGGCAGCTTCAGTTCCCCTTTCTCTGGACTGAGCTCCAGAGGTCTCCCAGTGCCCCTATAGCTCTCCCAGTCCCCTTATGGCTCTCCCAATCCCCTTTTGGCTCTCCCAGTGCCCCCATAGCTCTCCCAGTGCCCCCATGGATCTCCCAGGGCCCCATGGATCTCCCAGTGCCCCCATAGCTCTCCCAGTGCCCCATGGCTCTCCCAGTGCCCCCATAGCTCTCCCAGTGTCCCATGGCTCTCCCAGTGCCCCATAGGTCTTCCAGTGCCCCCATGGCTCTCCCAGTGCCCCCATGGCTCTCCCAGTGCCCCCATAGTTCTCCCAGTGCCCCCATCACTCTCCCAGTGCCCCCATGGCTCTCCCAGTGCCCCCAGAGCATCCCAGCAGAGCGTGCTGATCCGTGTGGAGGTGTGTCCGTGCCCTCCTCAGGAGTGCCCTGTGCCTCAACTCCTTTCAATTCCCTGGTCTTCTCCAGGACTTAAGCATATGCTTGCAGTTAATCCCGTGCTTACAGCCTACCCCAAATAGGAAGAATTGGGGTCTCCGGGCAAATTCTCCTGCTGTTCAAGGCAGCTGAAGGGCTCCCTCTAATTCAGCGAGCAGTAATCCCCTCCCTGCCCTGCTCCCCTCCTCCTCCTCCTCCCTCGCTCAGTTCTTTCCTCCTCCTCAGGGAGCGTTTTGGAGGTTTTGCTCCTTCCCCTTCGTTCTTTCCTTCCCACACCCCAGGCAATCAATGGGAAAACACCTGATTTCCAGGGAAAAAAAAAAACGTGCCGGGTGCTCCCGAGGGTGCCCTCCCCTCCCGGCCCCTCCCCATCAATTCTCCAGGAGCCATCTGTGCCTGCAGAGCTCGGGTTCAACCGGGGCATGTTTGGTTTTTGCCGGGCAGGTGGGGAACCGGGGGACTCCGCGGGATAAGGCCAGGAAGTAAAATATTTGCGCTGTGCGGGGAATTATCACCCACCGCGGCTGGCGGGCAGGGGCGGCTGTGTCGGATGGGGGAGCACGGCCGTGGAAGGGGCTGAGGATTTGGGGTGGCTGGATGGGGACGAGGGGCTCGGCACCCACCCAGATCCCAAACCGTCAGCTGCCGGCTGTCGCCTGCCGGGAGAAATGTTTGCCAGCCGCGAGCCGGCGTTCCTCCACCTTTGGGTAATTAGAGCTGGGCTGCAGGCACAGCGGGAGAGAGAGGCTGAGGACAGAGATACTGGACTTCCGCAGTCCCCAAAGCTGCTGGTGGCCATCGGGGACGTCCCCAGACAGGCACAGGGGTCCCCCCTGCCAGGCACCCCTCGTGCCCTTGGTTTTTGAAAGAAGCTCCAGAGGGAGGAGATGGAGCCGGAGTTGCGGCCCCGGGGGCAGCTGGGGAAGAGGCATGGGTGGATTTTGGGTCATCCTCGCCCTTCTCCACCCCACCCCTCCAAATCTGGATTTTTTTTTTTTTTTTTTGTCTCCAAGCTTTCCCAGTGACACTGTTTTTTAGCTAAGTATAAAAAATAAATCACAGCCAGAATTAACCCTACGCTCTCCTCGATGCCATCCTGGGGGAGGCCAGAAACCTGGGAAGGTCTCAGTGACACTAAACCAAGTCTTGGGCGGTTGTATCCCAACAGGGGCCAATTCCCATTCGGCAGAGGGATGAAAAACCATGGGAGCTCAGCTCCAGGACGTGGCATGCTCGGTTCACCACCATCCCACACGTCCTCGCTGCACAGAAGGAGAAACTGAGGCACGGGGCAGGCTCGTGACTCCCTCACTGTCCTTGGGGTTAGGAGGATGGATGAGGAGAGTGGGAGGATGGATAGCGTGAGCAGGGGGATGGATGGGGCAGGGGGGTGGCTGCACTAGCTCAGAGCGATGCTGCAGGGACGGCAGGGGAAGGGCAGGATGCGGCCACGTGTCACTGCTGCCATGAGACTGCTGGTGGCGGCTGCAGCGCGGCTGCTTGGCCAAAAACCCTCCTGGGCTCAGGGAGAGGAGAGCCAAGCACCGGGGGCTTGGCGAGGTGCTCCACCATCGCTCAGGGCCGAATCGCTTCCAGCCGGCAGCGATTCCCTCCCTGCTCGGCGGGGAAAATGTCGGCCCGAGCAGGAGGGTTGGGGATGGTCCCTTTTGTCCTGAGTGCGCTGAGACGGTGGGCAAGGGGACGGGGTCAGCTGGTGCCTTGTTGGGCTGGTGCTGAACCTGCTTAAGGGTCCTGCTGGGACACCCCAAGGAATCAGGAGAGGGGGGGTGCTCCCCACGCAGGCTGGGGGCTCTGCAGGGCTGGGGAGGGGGTCAGCGCCGCTCAGCCCCACGGAGGTGCCTCCAGGTGGGGGGTACCCCTGTGGGTGCCCGATGCTTTCTGCATCTCTGGCTGCCTCCCTGCCCTCCCTGGGCTCCTGCGTACCTGGGGCCTGGCTGCCTGTGCCATCACTGCCCTGAGCCCACCGTGGCACTGCCACTCCCCAGGAGGGAAGGGGACAGAAAGCAGCATCCCAGAATTTGGGGGAACATCCTCAGGGGCCACCCTGGGTGAAACATGTCCCTGCTCCTTGGCTGATGGAGGGAGCGTTAGGAGGGTGGGCGTGTGGGCAAGGATTTGGGGTCTGCTGACCCTACCTTAGCCCACCACACCCGCAGGATGCCCCCAGGGCCATATCCCCCCCACTGATGACCCCTGCCCGGGGTTGGCCCCTGCTTCTGGCCCCTGGGTGCCGGGTGCTGCCAAGCCGCGGCTGCATTTTTCCAGGCGCTCCTTGTCCCCGGGGAAGGGGAATGCGAGGAACGCGGCCCCGCGCGCCCTGCCTGCTCCCGCCCGGCCACCTACCAGCTAAGAATAGACCGGGCTTGGCCGGGCCCCCGCCAGCCGCTGGGGACGTGGGGTCCCCCCCGCCAGTCACCTTCCCCCAGCACGGTGAGGGAGGAAAATGAGCATAAAGAAAAAAAAAAAGGAAAATAGGTTTCTGCTGTGCCCAAAGGGTCTCCAGGCTGGTGAAGGGAACCCAGCGTGGCTCTTGCTTTTGATTTGCGTGGTTTTAAGGCAAATCTGCTCTCTAGGAGCCTTGCGCACAGGCATCCCCAGCACAGCCCCCGCAGGCCTGGGGTGCTGCTTTCTGAGCTGCCCTTAGAGGGGTTCTGTGAAGTGAAAGGGAATCTCCTCTTTCTCTGCTCTTTTCCTTTTTTTTTTTTTTTTTTTTTTTTTTCCTTTTTCCTAGGGAGTAATTTTGCTAAGCCTCCTAATTTCAGCAGGAAGCGTGATGCAGAAGCCAGAAGGCAGCAAAATCTCTCCAGATGTTATCACAACAGGGGAGGTGAAGCATCCTCATTTTAAAGGTAACTTGTAAAACGTGGGTGATGGTTAACAGAGCCCTGAGGGCACCAGCGGGTCTTAATTGCCCTGAAAAGCCTCACCTGTCCCCCCACCCACGGCTCAGCAGCTCAAGTTAAGCTCAGCTCAGGACCTTCATTTCATCTTGAGCTGGGCTGGAGGTAGCAGGGTGTCCTGCCCTGCTCCTGGATGGAGCTTGGAGCTGTGCTGGAGGTAACCTCATGTCCTTCTGCATCTCCTGGATGGACTTTTGGCTTGTGTTGCCTCTCTGTCCTTGAGCAGGAGGCTGCAGCTCAGTGCTTCCATCACCCACCACTTAGCCTCTTCCAGGACACCGGCAGCTCCCGTGTGGGCTCTGATGGTGAGTTAGGGCTGAGCGTGTATCGCAGTCCCTGAGTGGAGTGCTCGGTGCAGCTCTCTTCTCTCCAGAAAGCAATCTTCCTGAAGCTGGCAGGACCTTGATGACCTTGGAGACCTCCATTAATGGTGCAGAAAGCAGCCACAGGGCTAAAAATTACCAGTGGGGAGCTGAGCTTGATGGAGCACACCTGCACCAGCCTGCCTTCTGGGGCTGAAATCAAACTTGGCTTCTAACCCAGCTGTCGCTTTGCAAGGTCTCTGCTCCACGGGCATCGTGTGGCTGGGGAGGGGGAGCAGGGATGGTGCTGCTGTGGGGTGCAGGCGTTTGGGGCAGCTGCTCCCCCAGCCTTGGGACCGCAGCGGGAAGATGCGTGACCGGCGGCTTCGCCTCCACGTGGGCGTAGGAGATGGAAGCAAACAAACACAAACCCGAGCGTGGGTGGGCAGACACCTGCCTTCTGCTCCTCTTGGGTCTCGGTTTCCCCCTGTAAGACTTGACTGAGGGTAGAGGCCATCGGGTGAGAGGGATGGCACGGTCTGCCCGGCATCCCCTCATTTCCCTTCCTGCTTGGGGCTGCAGCAGACCACGGCTCTTTAAGGCTGCAATAATCCCTGGCCTGGGATTAGTTTTGCACCTAATCACTGCAGAACAAATACGAAGTTTTATTTACAGAAGCAGAAGAAAGACAGGGAAAAAAAGCCTCAAGCACGGCTGATCCCAAGATAATCAGAGCTGGGGAGCGGGAGGCGATCACTGACCTCAGAGCCCCCCCGGCCCTTACGTAAACGTGCATCGGCCCTGTGCTGGAGCCACGAGCTCGAGCCCTGTCCCTGCTTGGACTTGGTGAATCCAACCCTCGTTATGGCTCAGGCTTGGACTTTTCTGGAAATCCACTTTTTGGCTGGGGTTTTCTGGCCCTAACGCAGCCCCTCGGTTAGGTGTATGCCCTATGGAGAGACCCTGAGCTAGCATCTGCAATGGGAGACAATGTTTAGGGGACGATGGTGCTGCCATGAAGGGATGCTGAGCTTTCATGATGGGGATGGAGAAGACCCCAAAAGCCACGCTGACCCCTAGGAAATTGTATTCTCACCAGCCCAGCATCCCATAGAGACACCACCCACAAGAAGGAGCCGAGCTGCTGCGCTGGGGGTAACAAGACATGGGTTTATTTTTCATCCATGCAAGCGAACAGCCCAGCAGTGGGCAAACCAGGGATGGACAGAGGACACAAACGTGCTCTGTCCTTCCCAAGCCTGCCCTCTGTCACTTGAAGCCCCCATGGCTTTGGCCACCCTGGCACAGGGGTCGGAGATAGATGGTGGGTGCCTGGGCTGGACCTGCGCCCCCCAGGCACGGGGGCAGCCCGTGATGGCTCCGTGCCTGCCGGTGCCTGAATTTCTCTTCCCCTTATGCAGATGCTGACAAATAAATAGGTCTTTTCTGCTTTGGATCTTGCATAGTGGAAAAAAAAGTCCGACCTGATTGGAGAGAGGAGTCCTGGGCTGTGGAAACCCATGGCTTCGTGGGCAAACGTGCCTGCAGCATTGCCACCAGCCTGCCCAAGTGCCTGCGCTTGCACCCTGTCTGTGCTCCCCCATCGTTGTCCACCTTATTTCAGTTCCATTTCTGAGCTGGATTTGAAGGCCTTTCTCCTTGCCGAGGACAGCTTGACGCCCAAGAAGATGGTGGTGATCACAAAGACGAGCGCCAGGGCGAGCAGGACCCAGCCACCTGCAGTGGCTTGTTTACTGCTCAGGGACATGCCCAGGAAATCGGTCCGGTCAGAGCCAGCTTGGCTTTGAGTGGCTGGAAAATGGAGAAATGAGGGACATGGTTAGTGCTGGTGGCTCTGGGCTGGGTGTGGTGGGTCACTAGCTTCTCCTTTGCTGGTCTCTTGGGTGACTTGTCTCCTTTAGACTCAGCTTGCTGGGAAGTCAAGGAGGAGCATCCAAAACTCCTGTGGTTTTTGGGGTGGCCGACGAGCATCAGGACACCTCTGTGTCTGCTGTGAGCCCCATCCCCACCCTGGAGAGGACCAAACTCTCCTTCATCGCAGACCCACCACGTTCAGCCCATTCCCATGTACCTGTGTAAGGAGTCCAGTTGTACTCTGGCCAGCCCAGGACCTCCCCGTTCTTCTCATTCTCCTTCACCAGCCATGTCATGAGGGGCTCGAAGTAGCTCATCAGGGCCTCAGCTGACATGTTGGGCTGCCCTGTGATGAGCTGCATGGCTTCAGGCCACGGCTTGCTGAAACCCAGCTTCATGGCCTCCCTGCAAGGAAAAAAATGGGCTCCAGTGGGTTCCCCACGGCCCTCTTTGCCACCAGCCCTTGTCTTCAGGGCTGGGGGTGCCAGCAGCCCTGGGGCACGGTCTCTGCCTTCTGGTATCTGTGAGCCCATAGCGTGGGGAAAAAGGTTTTGTGTGGGGGATATGGGGCTTTACACACCTAAAGCCTTGCAGTGCACCCAGCCTGACGCAGATCAGTTTATGGGGGAAAGGGTTAATTTTACAGGTGCTTCCCTTGAAGCAAGGGAGCTCTTTTCCCTAAGGAACTGGGGGCTGCGGAGGAGAAGGAGGAGGAGGAGAAGGAGGAGGAGGAGGAGGAGGGAGCCTTCCACCTGCCAGGGGCCCAGCTACCATCTAGTGGCTGCTTTTGCAATCGCAGCTGCAGCACCCAGCCCAGGGTCCCCCATGTCCCAGGGCCAGGGACCAGAGCATGGCTGGGGCAGGGAGAGGATGGAGCACCAGGGGCTCTGCTGTCCTGCAGAGCTGTGGCCTGACTTTAAGGTATTTGGGGTCATAAAGGTCTTGGCTGTGCCCTGCCCGCACTTACCCCAAGAGCTTCCCGGCCTCCTTGGACTGGTAGATGTCACACTTGTGCAGGGGCCCCGTGTGCCCGGCTGCGGTGCAGAGAGCCTGGTGGAACTGGAACTGGATCACGAAGCTGACAAAGTACCTGGAGGGGCCACAGAGGGGTGAGGACACGGGGACAGACCCTGCTAGTGGCTGTGCAGGGGGAGGATGCATTCCCCCTTATCCCCCAGGTGCAGAATCCCAGCCTAGAGGAGTATCACTGGCTTTGGATTTCCACCTGCATCAGTTCGGTCCGATCTTCTGATGCCATTTTTTTTTTCCTTTTAATGTGCATTTTATAGCTGCCTGGGTGGCTGAGCCCACCTCCCTTGGACAAAGAGAAAATTCCCCCAGATCCAGCCTTTCCCTGTAAGGTTCTGTTGATATATACCCAGCATCTTGGCATGAGCACCACCAGGTACTCCACCTGCCATGGAACAAGGTGCCATTTCTGGCATCTGGATCAGAGGTCCCTGCTTCTGCATGGGCTCACCTGTCCCAGCGGTGTCCCCCCCAGCCCTGCTCACTCACCTGATGTAGGGGACATTGGCAGGGATGTGAAACTTTGCTCCAGGGTCGAAGTCATCTTCAGACCTTGGTGTTGGTGGGCACAAGCCCTGGTACTTCAGCCTGAGCCAGAGAGGGAGAATTAGTCCAGCATAGGAAGGAGGTGAGGTAAGCCAGGAGGGGACACAGCAGGGTGTGGGGACAGGGTAGGGGGTTGTGTTATCCCATCATGTCCCGCTGCAGCCACCTTGGCCACAGGGAGAAAACACGAAGGGGAACGATGGCCAAGGACCTTGCAGCAAAGAGAGGTCTGAGCTCGAGCATACCTGAGGTTCCACCACTGCTGGTTGTACTCATCCTCCTTGATCCGCCCATCGAACACCTTCCAGCGCCACTGGTCCATGAGGTACCCGAAGGGCAGGAAGGCGATTTTGTCCAGGGCGATGCTCATCAGGTAGTTAATGTCACTTTCTGCCCAGAGTGGGAAGGTGTGAGCAAGGGGGTACTGCGCCCACCTCTCCACCCTGTGTGGGTCATTCTGCCCAGGGGCAGAGGGTCCCCATCAGATCCTTTCTCTTCCATGCATACAAAGCCACCATGCATGTCCTCTTCTACCTTGCCCAGCCCATCCTGATCCTCTGCATCCCCAGCTGCCCCCACCTATGCCCTGGGGTGCCTCCATACCAGCTCACCTTCATTTTCTGTGACTTGGTCCAGCAGCTTGATGCTGTGCAGATGTTTGGGGGTGGAGACGGACAAGGCCATAACGTCCCCAATGGCCTCGTGGAAGCCGGGGTTGGCTCCATCGCGGAATGAGATGGGCTGGTCCATGTACTGCAGGAAGTACTGAACGTGGCCCATCTCATGGTGCACCGTGATCAGGTCATCCATGTTCACCACAGTGCACTGCTTGATCCTGGGTGAGGACGTGAGGTGGGGAGAAAAGAAAGGGCAGAGCTGGGGTGAAAGTCTCCAGGAACGACCGCACCCTATTAAGCTATATTTCCCTCTGGTCTCTTTCCATGTGTTCCCTCCCCAGGTCTGATGCTGGTCCTGCTCCATGGAGTTGGCCTCTGGCTATCTTCCTGCTTCTCCTGCTGCCCCTGCCCATTCCCTGTCCATGTTCATCAGCTTTTCCATCCTCTGGGTAGCTCAGGGAAGGTGTAGGTTGCCCTCCCTCTCCTATGGGGGATCCTGCCATCAATGCCAGCATCTTGGGTACAAGTGGCAGTGCCAGAGAGAGGCTGCCACAGCTGCTGGGCAAGAGACACCATGGAGGCACCATCCCACATGCCCTTATCCCACCAAGATACTGCCCCAGCACCATACAAGCCAGGGGTACCACTCGCTTCCTGCAGGCACCTGAAGTCCTTGCGGTTGTAGAAGTCCCATGCTGAGGCATGACACACCACCTCCCGCCCGTCTGTCGGCTTCTCGATCATGGACTTGTCCCAGAACTCCTGCGGCATGGGGATGAGGCCCAGGGAGGTAAAGAAACGGTCCGACTCTTCAAACATCATCTTGGGTGTCCAGCCCTGGGGAGAGAGCAGACAGAGGACCCGGTGAGGGGCAATGGGGAGCTGGAGGCTTTTGGGAAGGAAGGACAGTCTTGTCCGGTGGCAACTGGAGTTGGGTCCAGTCTTCGGTATACCCGGATTGGGAAATAATAGGGGCATGTCATGGAAGCTTTTGGCAGCATCAAAGCATTCAGCAGTGGGGGTGTTGGCAGTGGCCAGAGGGTGCTGGGTCCCAGGGGACGTCTCCAGAGCAGACTGTAAAAGCACTGACCTGTTCTTTCATGGCTGGGGTGGCATCCACCTTGGTGGCATCTGGGTAGGGCACCACCAGGTTGAAAATGTTGGACCATGACTGGGCCCACATGTTGCCTGGGAAGAGCAGAGGGAAGATGGGGAGAGAACAAAGACAACTGGTTACTCCTCACTTTGCAGGATGGGCAGCCCTGTCTGTGGCTGGAGTGTGCAGTCACCGGTCTCTGCACTGTCTGCACGAGGGTAGTGCAAGCAAGAGGTCCTGGCATGACTTGTAGCAAGCTATGCCTGGTGGGAGACACAGCTCTGCTTGAGGCCCCCGCAAAGCCCTTACCTAGCAGGTGAGCAGGGATGGGACCCTTCAGGTTTATGTGCTCAGCTCCATACTTTTTGTATAGGGCCCGGCGTACATAGGCATGCAGGTTGAGGTACAGGGGCTGCAGCTGCAGGTACAACTTCTCCAGATCTTCCTCGAAGGTGGATGTCTCATACAGGGATCTCCAGTAAGCCCCATTGTCTGTGTAGCCTGAGGTAGGGCAAAAGGAGCTGTCAGACATTTACCTTCTTGGGCAAGAGTCTGTCTTGCCACTCAGACACCCCAGGTTCCTCCATGCCTATGAGACAGGGAACCTAATGACAGTTGGTGGGACCTCCAGGCCCTCAAGATACTGGCTTTGAGTTGGATGATCAACTCAATTCTCTGCTTACAGGGTGCTGAGACATTGGTGGGTCTCTGAAGGAGCAGGACACTGACCGTTGAGCACAGCTGCCTTGTTGCTCAGTTCCACATATCGCTTGTAGTTGTTCTTCATTTTCTTCCCGGAAGCATCCCGCCAGCCCTTCCAGACAAAGAGGAGCTCATCGTAGTCCCGTGAGGTGGCCAGGATGTCTGTGAGGTCTAAAGAGAGAGCAATGAAGCCAGATGATGGCGTTGGCTGGGCTGGCTTGATGCAATGATGCTAGACCCAATATGGTGCTCAGGGGGAATCACAGAGAAGGTGGAAAGGCCCCTTCATGACCCTTCTCCATGTCCCTGTGAAGAATCCCTCCTTTCTGGGCCTGCTGCAGATGAATCACTGAGCACCCTGCCAGGTCTTACCAGGATCCAGGGGGTGACAGGTTTTGTTCTCCCTGCAGACCTTGGCTATGCTGTATGTGGTCTCCATATCTGAGAGAAGGGTGTTGTACTGCAAAGCAAATCGCATCACATGAGCTCGTTAGCCTTGCTCCTGCTCTTGGGGAACAACACAGCCCCTTGGGATGTTCCTCTGGCCCCTTCCACACTGTCCTGGCAGCTCAAGTATGACCCCAGAAGGAAGCAAAGCCAAGTCACTATGGGAAGCATGGGGCCAGCATGCAATGTGCCATTGCCACCCAAGCAGCTGAGCCTCACAGCAGGCTGGGACAGGCAACCTTTGGGTGGGAAATCCTGGAGGTGAGGGTCTTGCCTTTGTGCAGAAGGTACCAAACTATCACCTTCTGCAGGGGCAGGAGCAGCTGCCCAGGGCCATTTCCTAAAAGCTGGGTGAAGCCTGTGTCTTCCCACAGGGTAGTGGCAAAGGACAGTGTGTCCTGCCCTGTCCCCTTGCAGCTCACCTCCTTCAGCTCATCCTCATTCAGGGCTGCCCTCTCGATGACACTCAGCTTCTTGAGGATGCGTGTGACAGTTTGGTCCTGGAAGTCAGAGGCGTCAAACTGCCTGGCTCTCATCCCATACTCAAGGGTGTGCTTGGACATGGCCAAGTTCTTCTCCAGCTGCAAAGGCATGAGAGGAGTTACCTGAGGGAGCTCCCTGAGACACAGGTCTTCACCAGAAGCACCACCTGCCCTGCCATGGCTGACAACCACCCCGTGGCTTCCCTGGGCATCACTTTTCACAAACAAGACACCTTCTGGATGAGAATGTAGTTCTCATCTACATCTCTGCTAGGGGCAGAGGTTGCCCTGGTTGCCTGGGTTGTTTCCATACCATGATCTCTTTGTTGTGGTCAGTGATGTTGGTGTTGTAGGCCCAGGACGCCTCAGTGTAGGCATTCCACACCTCCTCGGCCGTGCTGTTGTACTCGGACAAGAACTCTTTAGCTTGTGCCTCGTCTGCTATTTTGTCTAGAGGAAGAGATAAGAGGAAAGAGAGGGGAAGTCATTTTTGCAAGAGGACTTTCAAGAGGTTTCTCCACCATGCTTGAACGTGTCCCAGAGCTGCAGGTCTCCTGAAGGATGTCTGGGAGCATGCTGGAAGTGGAGGTGTCCCACGGGACGGGGATGGGATCACAGGACAAGCTGCCTGCCCTAAACCCTTCCACCTGGGCAGAAAGGATGCAGCTGAAAGCAGATGACCTGTCACACCAGGACTGATGGCAGTGGCAGGGCCACAGCTCCACACAATGGTATGTCAAGGGGCTGGCTCATGGCACCTGCTTCAAAGCAAGATGTGACCGCCCACGAAACAGGACCCTGTGGGACTCCACATTGAGGTGGTTATTCCTCTCTTTCCTGGCATGGAGACCTCACCCATCTACAGCAGAGACCTCCCCTAGAACTGTCCTGCCTGGGGGTTGGTGGTGGCCCCAGGGAGAACTCTTCCTGCCCCTCCTGGGGCTGCAGCCTTACCAATGCCTTCGGGGTAGCCTTCAGGGACAGGGGGACGCCAGTCGAACTCTGGCCAGCCCAGCACCTCATTGGTCTTGCTGTTCTGCTCCTCAAGCCAGGTGGTGACAGGGCTGAAGTACTCCAGGAGGGCCCCAGCGTCCATCTTATCCGTGCCAGTGAGGTTGAACAGGATTTCCTGCCATGACTTGGAAGACCCAGCTTTCAGCACCTCCCTGCAGAGGAGTGGGACAGCAAGAGCCAGCATTAGGTTGGAGGATGGATGGGAGAAAAGCAGTGGTGGTGTCTCTGCTTCACAGGGGTTGAAGATGCTATTCCTGAGAGGGATGTGAACCTGGAAACTGCCTCTGAAGCCCCCCAGCTATCCTGTGTTTGGGGGCTGAAGACTTTCCACCACATTCTCATGCATTCATTAACGCCCAGGGAGTCAACAGGAACCAAACATGCTTTAGTGACCTCTTGTCTGGGTGGGAGCTAGTGACAGGGACAATAGCAGGACTCTGGTGAGGACCACTCACCCCACCCCAGTGCTTCCTTGTACTTCCATCTATCCATCTGCAAAGCTATTTCTCCAGCCATCTCCATGGCCACTTTTTCCTTCCTTCCTTTCTTCTTTCTTTCCTTTCTTCCTTGCACACCATCAGCTTCCACGCACACATCTGCCCATGGCGATTGTCCCGACCCTCCTCTGTCCCCACCTGAGTTTGGCTCCAGCCTCTTTGGACATGTAGATGTCACAGGTGTGTAGGGGACCAGTGTGGTTGGCCGCCTGGCACAGCGCCTTGTGAAACTGGAACTGGAGGATGAAGCTCACAAAGTACCTGCCGAGGAAGGCCGTGAAGGTGAACACCGGGGACGAAGCCAGTGAGTCCCAGGGCATGGCCAAAGGCACCTTGCCACCCATCTGCTCCCCACCATTTGTGCTCCCAAGCATTGGGTGGTGTCTGTGTCTTGAGCAGGAGCAATGCATCCCAGTCCCTGCATGAAGAGTTGGTGTCCCCACACCCCCTGCCCCAAGCCTCTGTCCCCTTCCCAGCACCTCCTCTACCTGATGTAAGGGGTGTTCCCAGGGATGTGGTACTTTGCCCCAGGGTCAAAGTTGCTTTCGTTCCTCGAAATCGGAGCACAAATACCCTGGTATTTAGTTCTGTAGGCAACAGAGAACAAGAGCATGAGCTGGAAAGAAGGAGCCAGCTGAAACAAGGCAGGGAACAGGAAAGGAAGGCACAGTGCTGAAGAGATCTGCACAATTAGTGTCCTTCCATGTATTTCCAACCCTCAACCCATCCCTCCATCCATCCCTCCAACCTTCCATCCCTCCATCCCTTCATCCATATTTCTCCAGCCATCTCCATGGCCACTTTTTCCTCCCTTCCCATCCTCCTTCCTTGCACACCCTCATCTTCCATGCGTGTATCCGCCCTCCGTGACTGTCCCCTACCTCAGATACCACCAGTCATAGTTGTAACGACTGGGGGGCGTGTGGCCATTGAACACGTTCCAGCGCCACTGGTCGATGAGGTAGCCAAAGGGCAGGAAGGCGATCTTCTCCAAGGCCATCTTCAACAGGTAGTTGATGTTGCTCTCTGCATGAAACAGAGCCCAAATGAGGTTGGGAAGGAGCCCTGGTGGACAGCACTGTGGTCACTGGGTTTTTGTTGGGAGTGGGGTGAGGAGAGCTGGATGAGAAGTTGGAACAGCATTTCAACATGTAATTGTGATCCTTAGCAATTTGTGCGTGGGGCCTGGGAGGTTTTCCTGGCTGCAGCTCTTGGTTGGGGCAACACATGCCTTTCTACAGAGTGGGAGCACTGGGAGTGACAAGCCCGGTGTCCCCTTGCCTGAAGCCTGGCTCTCAGCATGGAGAGGTCTCTGGTGAGGGTGACTCTAAGGGCTCCCTGTTAACACGTTCACCCTACAGGGGCTTGAGGGTGAAAGGGATTTTGGCACACCAAAGCAAAGGCTGCCATGGTTTGGATCCAGACCTGGTTTCAAACCTGAGGCAGTCACCACCATACCATGGGGAGCACAGGGGATGGTGACATCTGCTTTCCCCTTCACCTCGAGCAAAGAAAGGCTGAAGAAGGACCAGCTGGAGACCCAGCTGCAGCCGTAGGGTCGGGAAGGGGTTGGCAGCACTGCACCGACGGGTTGCTGGCTGCCATCGCGGTGGTGGCACAGCCGCCAAGTCAGGCAGTGATGCCTTGAGGCAGCAACCATCTGCTCCGTGATGTTTGTGCAGCATCAGCCCAATGATCTTGGCGGCTGTGACGGCTTCCCCATCATGAAACAGATTTAACAACAAGGCAGGAGGACCCGGGATTGGCCCTCCTCCGCAAAGCAGCCGCCCGCGGCAGGGCTCTGCGAACGCTTGGTTTCCTCTGCCGCCGTCTGGTTTGACGTGTTGGCTGGGAGGTGTGGGGGGGTGTGCAGACCCTTGCCAAGCTGGGAAATGTCCTGTAGTGACAAGTCCTACTCCTCTGCACTGGCTGGCAGGCAGACATGTCACCCGCTGCCTGTCCTTGTGACCGGGCGGGTTGTCTGAGCGAGCACTCAGTGCTGCCTCCACAGAGCTACGCAGTGAGCTCCCGGGTGGATGGGAAGGGGAGACGCTGGAAATGTCAAAGCCAATAAAGCCCAGAGGTGCTGCTTTCAGTTTGAGACTCTGCTGGGGACAGGAAGGGAACAGACAAGGCTTCGGGGATCATTGCTGCTGCTCGTGGTGGTGAAGAGGATGGAGCCAAGAAGGAGTTGTCCAGAAGGGGTCATGCATGGAGCCAAGGAGGGGTCTGTGCATGGACCCATGGCAACAAGAATCAGAATTATGGAATCATTTAAATTGGAAAAGATTTCCAAGATCATCTTGTCCAACCTTTAACCTAGCACTGCCAAGCCCACCATTCAACCACTAAACTCTACATCTCCACGTTTTTTGAAGACCTCCCGGGATAGTGACTCATCTACTGCCTTGGTCAGCCTGTTCCAATATTTCACAACCCTTTCAGTGAAGAAATTTTTCCTAGTATCTAACCTAAGCCTCCCCTGATGCAAATTAAGCCCATTTAGCACTTGGTGCACAGGGAGGAGAGACCGATCCCCACCACACTAAAGCCTCCTTAGGGTAATTGTAGAGTGAAGGTCCATGGGACCAAGAATGGTTGAAAGGTTTGTGTCAACCATGGAGTCATACCCGCGTCCTCGGTGGCGCTGCTAAGGAGCCCGATTTTCTTGAGGTGGCTGGGGGTGGAGACGGACAGGGACATGACATCTCCAATGGCCTCGTGGAAGCCAGGGTTGGCCCCGCTGCGGAAGGAGACGGGCTGGTCCTTGTACTGCAGGTAGTACTGCACGTGGCCCATCTCGTGGTGCACCGTGAAGAGCTGCTCCATGGTCACTGCTGTGCACTGCTTGATCCTGTGAAAGCAGTGGTGCCTGAGCTGGGTGAGGGTCCCTGGTCTGCCCATGCACATCCCGAGTGGGAAGGACCCTTAGAGGGTGGCAGCACCCCATGGGAAAGAGGGGTGCAGCACCCAGTAGACGGGAAGGCAGAGCAATGTGGTGCCCTGAAACCTTACCCCAGACTCTGAGGGGGTACCCAAAATAGTGACCACCAAGGGGGTGGAGGAGGCTCTTGTCTTGTAGCCCTGGGCCCCTGCATGGCCCCACGCACCTGAAGTCCTTGCGGTTGTAGAAGTCCCAGGCCGAGGCATGACACACCACCTCCCGCCCATCTGTCGGCTTCTCCAGCATGGATTTGTCCCAAAACTCAGGGGGCATCTCCAACAACCCCAGGGAGGTGAAGAACTCCTCCGAGATCCGGAACATGTGGGTGGCGTTCCAGCCCTGGAGGGCAGGAGGCAGGTTACAGTCAGGGAAAAGACTGCCCATGCCTCGGGCATTGCCTCTGATACTCTCACAGCACCGTAGGGAGGAGGAAGGCTCCTGCCCCTCTCACCCTGATGGGAAGCTCCATCCCCACAAATGGGGTGAGCATCCCTAAGCAGCACCGAGCAGCAGTCCTGGTGCCCAGACTGGACAGGAGAGTGGAGCAGGACAGATGTCCCAGGAGGGCTCAGAGATGAGTGATGGTGGGGATGCAGCCCCCAGCCTAAGGACCAGCACTGCTCTCACTGCACCAGCCTGCCTCTTTTCCCACCTGCTGTCTCTTTGGCCATTGCTGGAGTGGGAGTGGGGACATTTCTCTGTACCTACCCCTCCCAAAGACGGTTTTCTGGTGTCCCATGTGCAGATATGGGCAACCACTTCCATAGGTTCAAAGTTATGGGGAAGCTCTGGCCAACGCATCCCCCTTTTTTTCCCAGTGGTGCCTTAGCAAGTCCCTCAGCCTATTACCTGCTCCACCATGGTGCTCGTCACATCGAGGTTGGGCTTCGCGGGGTAGGGGACCATCAGGTCGTAGATGTTGTTCCACTGCTGAGCCCACATGTTGCCTGAGGAGAAAAAGCAGACGGAGTAGACCCAGGGGTGGGTCAAGAGGAAGAGAAACACAGCACTAAGTGGGAACACCAGCCATCCCACCACGGCTCTCCAGCCCCACCAGAACTCCTGGCTCTTACCCAGGAGGTGGGCAGGGATGGGGCCCTTCAAGTTGACGTATTTGGGGCCGTAGCGGTCGTACAGCTTCCTCCGGACAAAGGCATGCAGGTTGAGGTAGAGTGGCTCCAGCTGGTTGTAGAGATGCTCCAGGTCATCCTCAAAGGAGGCTGAGTCGTACCAGGAGCGCCAGTAGCTGCCTGTGTCCTCAAATCCTGCAGGGAGGCAGTGATGACCCCTGGCTCCAGCCCCAAGGGGCCACCCCACGGAGCTGGTCCTGTTGGGCACCAGTAGGATTTTTGCACCTTCCCCACGGTGTCAACACCAGGGCAGAGGGGAAATGGAAGCTGGATGCATGTGGAATGGGGAGAGCAGGACACCGCATTGCTGCACTTCCCACCCCGATCCCTGACCCACCACGTCCCCATCCCACTCGCACCGTCCATCCGGTACGCCTCATTGCTCAGCTGCACGAACTCCTCGTACTTGGCACGCAGCGGGTTTCCTGCGGCGTTGTGCCAGCCCTCCCAGGCGTACAGGAGCTTCTTGTAGCTGCGGGAGGTGGCCATGATGTCTGAGAGGTCTGAGACAAAAGGGACACATGGGACATGAGAGATCCAAGTGGGAAGGAGGTGCGGGAGTGGGGCACAAAATTGACCCAAATTGATCCATCCTCACCCCAAGACAACCCTGTGAATGTGGACCAGGACTCTGCCAACCCCATCCCAATGGGAATTTGGGGACCAGGCCAAAGTCACGGCCTGGGGGTGCTCATCAGGAGCAGCCCCTAAGCAGGGGATGGGGACGGGGTTGGGGACAGGACCGCACCTGGCTCCAGCTCCCAGCAGGTGTCGTTGGCCGGGCACACCTTGGCCGTGGAGTAGATTTTGTCCATGTCGCTCAGGATGGTGTTGTACTGCGGGGAGGGAAAAGGCATTGGGGCTGGAAGAGGGTGGGAAGGGCTGTTGAGGAGGGATTTACAAAGACTTCCATCTCTGGAGCTCATGCATGTGTCCGAAGGAGGATCGGGGTGTTTACACAGTGCTTTTTTTTGGGGTGAGGTGAGCGTGTTATCGCCTGTTGTTTCTGCACCCGGCGCACTTTGGGACAGACAGCCCACGCACGGCTGCTCACCGAGCCCCCTCTGTGTCCCAGAGCACAGCTATTTATAACGCCCTTACTCAGAAGGGCTGCGGCACAGACTGTTTATCTAAGCGGGCAAAAAAAAAAAAAAAAAAAAAAAACACAGGAGGAGGGGAGGGTATTTATTTCTGTGAACTTCAACAACAGCAAACAATAGCAACAGGAGGTTTCCTGGAACCTGCTTGGGGAGCCCATTCCCAGGGACGGAAATTCCCCCGCGCCGTCCCTCTCTCCGCTCCCATTCCTCTGCTCCAGAGGGGACGGCGGTGGCTGCGGGCGGGGAGAAACGTGGGTGATGTGCGGGGAGGAGATGGGATGCTTTCTGTTATCAGGGACAGGTTTCCGGGAAGGAACTGGGGCCGACGCTGCTCCAGTGAGGACTGTATCACTGGGTTCACAAGCCAAGCAGGGTTTTGGTGGGGAGGTGCCCCGAGAATCACCAGAGATGTGCAGGGATCGCTGCCTCGAGCATTTTACTTGCATTTAATTAAAGGACCCCACAAGCTCAGGACTGTGATGGGGAAGGCTGTCCTGCTGTCCCTGCTGCTGTGCTGTGCCACCGGTCACAGCCATTCCGGGCATGCAGAGAGCCGGGTGGCTGCTGCAGCCCTCCTGTCCGCTGGGCTGTGTCCCTGGGGGCTCAAGCCAGCTGGCCCCCAGCCATGGGCACCGCCTGGCCGGCGTCCAGGAACGCCCAAGGCCACTCAATGTAAGCAGGAAATCTCCAGCCCCCACTTGCAGGTAGCTCCAAATTGATGTTAGGGACGGATCCTGGCCATGTGTCCACCCCAGCTCCTGTCTCCCCCCTTCCATCACTTTTCCCCAATTTGCAGCCTCCGGGGAGACCCTACAAAATACATCTAAGGGGGAACAGGCCAGCAGTGAAGTCTGTGTGCTCGGGAAAAAAAGGCTTTGAGCGGGAATCGCAGCACCCAAGCATCTCCCAGGGCTTCACCACCACCTCACCTACCTGCTGTCGCTTGTCCAGGGGCAGGTTGGAGGGTCCCAGGGTCTGGATGGAGCCGATGATTTTCTTCAGCTGGGGGTCACTGAAGTTGCTCCAGATGCTGCCGTAGAGCTCCTTGGCTTTCTTCCCCCATGCCTCTGTGAAGTTTTGCTCCTCCAGTGATGCCTCAACCTGCACAGTGAGACGGGGACATGGGGACCAGCGCTGGGACGTGCCACCACGCTCAGAGTCACAGGGTTTGTGCGAGCCAGAGGGCAGGGGACACGCGGTGGCAGGCAGGGCTGTCCCCAGTCCGTGACATTTATAGAAAGAGACAACAGTTTGCAGCCGAAGAGGCAACATCTGCAGCCCCCGCTCTCCTCACAGAGCACCCGGGAAGGTGGCGTTTGAGGCTGGTCTGGAAGCGGTCTTGTGCCCTGGGTGGGATGGGGACACTGGGACGGGGGGGTCCATGCCCTGTGGGCAGGGTGTTGGGTGCTCGTGGGCCGTTGTGCCAACACCATTACACCCGTGCTCAAGCAACGTTTAGCTGCATCCCCCTGCTCTGTGCCCTATAAGCCCCATCTCTGGGTTTCGCCTTGCAGAGGGGCACCCATTTACCCCGGAGATGCAACCCCCTGGCGATTTCCCCCGTTTTGGGTGCCCCATTACCCTTACCCAGCACTGCCAGCCCCGACCTCGCTTCCCAGGGCTGTGGGACAGCGGGAGCAGCCTGCGCTGCAGGGGTTATTTAGGCAGCTGGAGCTGCAGCCGGCAGCCACGATTTTGGGACGAGGCGCATTGCGGGCGGTAGCATCCATGTGGCCAGCATAGAAATGCTGATTTTTTGGGGGAGTATATCAGCCTGGGCAGTGTGCAGTGAGAACATGCAGAACGCTTGCTCGCTGCCCGTGCCGTCCCAGCGTGATTTATGGAGCTCATTAGCTGTAATTCGTGGCGTTTCCAGCCTGGTTCCAACAAGCCTGGGTTGTTTTATTTTAATCATCACATTCTCTCGGGAGGGAAGGGAGTTACAGCGTGGTGTGGCCAGAGGTTGCTTGGGGACAGGGAGGGGAGATGCCTAAAGCAGAGCTGGGTGCCCACCACCCCCGTTGGGCATCCCAGCACCTCCAGCCTCACCCCGGTACCATCCGGCCATGGCTCCCCATCCCACTGGGATGCGTCAGCCCCCACCCTGGAGCAAGATGCCCTTGTGTCGATGGGAGTCACCCATGAAGCATGGAGGCTCATGAGGGATATTTTATCCCTTCCCAGACCCCGTTTCTGAGCCAGGGAGCTGTAGGAGGCAGAGTCCAGCTGTGTTTCATCTCCTTCTTAAACGGACGCCTGTGTTAGGTCAGGCGAATTGTGCCCTAAACTCTCCTGACAGCTCCGGTGGAGCGAGCTGAGGCTGGAGGCTCTGCCCCAGACCCTTTGCCGCGGCCATGCCTGCCTGTCTGTCATTCCAGCATCCCTCTGTCCATCTCCACAAGGCCAGGGGGCTGCTGCCCTGCCTTTAGCCTGCTGCCCCCGCTTGTCACTTTGTCCCCTGGCCACGTCTTTGGGGACAGGTCCTGGAGGAGCCCACACCTCTGGGCTGGCCTGGCTAAGCCCCTCTGTGCTATAGACCTGAGCAGGGTTTGCCTGGCCCAAGGGTTCACCAAATCCCCCAAATTCAGCCTTTGGGGTCCTGCTGGCCACCTCGAGCCCTGTTAACCCTTTAGTTCTCACTGCCTCCCCATTGCACAGCACACATCTCTGCTGCCCCTTTGACGGGTTGATTTCAAGGGCCAGATCCTCTCCTCTCCCTCTCCAGCTGTGTCAGGCTCAGGCAAATAGTGTGACACGACCGGGGTGCTGTCAGCCCTGCAGGGTGCTCTGAGCATTTCTCAGAATGGGCAGATCTTTGGGCAGAGCAGCCAGAAAAATCCTCTCCCTCTTCCCCCCTTGTCCCCAAAACTATCTGGGAGCTGCTGGGAGGGCAGCAGGGTGGCCCGAGAAGCCTTGAGATCACAGCGAGCACCTGGCCGTGATCCTCAGATATTTATTAACACAGGAAAGTGGGCTGGTCTGGGAATGTCCCCGAGCAAAATCCACGCAAGCTGCTCCCCAGCCCCTCCCTGCAGCCTGCTGTGGCCGGGATGCTCCCACAGTGCCCAAAGGTCCCCGGCCCCGCCACAACATCTGCAAGGCAGTGGCTGGGCGCGTGCCCGGACAGCGTCAGCTGGCCGAAAAAGGCTGGAGGGGCACGCCGGGTGTCCTGCCAAGTTGGCAGCGTTTGTCCCCCGCCGCCCCAGCCAGTTCCGCATGGACAGACGTGCAGTGCACCATGTGCCTCCTGCCCACGGGCTCCTGGCCGGGCTCTGGGGGGCTGCCTGATGTTATTTGGGGTGTGGAGGTGACACTGAGGTCCCCAAATGCATGCTGGTGTCATATATGTATTGTGCTGACCCCGTGCACTGTAAGCTACATGGGGTGGGGTGCATGGCTCCGAGCTGCACACAGAGCCGTGGCCATGTCCCCATGGACACTTGTCCTCACGCTGTGGCCATGGCAGCCCCTCAGGCATGACAAGGGCTGGGGGAGTGTCCATGCAGGGCAGGGGCCAGGCTCTTGTAACAGAGAGCAGCTCCAGCCCACCCCAAAACGTACAACCACCCCCCAGCCAGCTTGTCCCCACAGGTTGGAGTGCCCCGGTGCCACCCCGCTGCTCCTTCACGCTTGGGGCTCCCATGCTGGGGACGTGGTGCTGGGCAGGGACGTGGTGCTGGGCAGGGACGGGGACACTTGACACCCAACCCCAGCCTGGGAAGGGGGAAAAAGAAAGTGGAAGGTTCCGGGCAGAGGGAAACACCTCTAAAAATAAACCCAGGCTCTGCTGCGGGGCCAGGGCTGTTGCACTGGGGCAGGGGCTCTGCGGAGAGCCAGTTTTGGGGACAAAACCATTTCCAAGCTAAGCATCCGAGTTCCGGGACGGCACCTTGGGGTGCTTTGAAAAGAACCTGTGGGGAGGAAGGGGACCCTGCCAGCCCTCCTCGCCCTGCTGGAGCCCCCCCAGCAGCACCCCACGCCAGCACCCACCTGCAGGGCACCGTTGGTGGCCGTCAGGTTGGTGTAGTAATCCCAGCTGGCCGAGACGCTCTTGAAGAGGACGATCTCAGCTGTGCTGTTGTAGGCATCTGCGAAGAGGACAGCCCCCGCCTCGGTGGCATTGAGGTCGGGGGGCTCGAGCCATGGCTGCAGGGCGCCCACCGGGCTCAGCACCGGCAGCAGCAGCAGCAGCCCCAGCGCCACGGGCATCGCGGTGGGAGCTGCGCTCGGAGCCTCGCGAGGGAGCTTCCCTCCGCGGCCGGCTGCTTATAAGCCAGCAGCCTTCGCGCAAACCCTGCCCACCGCGCCTGCCTCCCCTCGCAGATAAGAACGGAGCATTTTTGCTCGTCCTTCAGCTGCTCCAGGCTGTGGGGAGAAAGCTCAGCCTTGGGGGGGCAAAGTCCCCTCGGTGCCCGGCTGCACCGCGAGGGAAGGGGAAAGGGCTGGGAAGGGAGGGAGGGAAGAAGGAGAAGAATCGAGGGAAGGGCGGAAAAAGAAATACAGAAGGAGGAAGGCTGGGACTGTGGGGTGGGCGGCCGCAGGACTTGTCCCACGCTGGGCTCTGTTCCCTGTCCCCTCCTGGCTCGGTGGCAGGGGGACCCCATCGCGCCAGGCAGGATGTCCCCAGCGCGTCCTGCAGTGTCTCGGCGCAGTCGTGCCCCTGGGCTTGACTCGTTTTTCAGAGAAACGGCGCGTTCCTTCTGGCGGGGAAGGAAACCCCATCCTGTCCCACAAAGTGCCTGGACTTTGAGGAATTGTTCTGATGACAAATGAGCAACACAAAGTTCCTTCCAAATGAAAACCAGACTCGTTTTGGTGGACTTGATAGCTCCTTTAGTGTTTTGTTTTAATTTTCTAAATTAAATAAATCCTTTTTCTCCAGGGTCCAGCCCCAGCCTTGGGAGCTGTTCCCAGGCTGAGCTCAGGCGCAGGGCTCACTGTGTCCTGCTGACCCTGTCACCCCCAAAACCACCCCATGGGGACACAGCCATGGGGGGGAAGAGGGGTGTTTGTGCTTTTTAGGGTGGAGGACAGGGGAAATCCCTTGACTTGTTTGCCTTGCAGCATGGCTCCACACTGCCATGTCCCCATGGTGTGAGCACTTGGGACAACACAGCCCCAACAAGGAACAAGTCCTCCCAGTAGGCTGGGAACCCTACAGGGTGCAGAGAACCATTTCCAGAAGAGAAAGGAGATGTTTAAGAGCCTGCAATCTCCTAACATCAATTAATTCCCCTCCAAAAATCACAGCTTCCCACAACACACTCTATCAGGGTGTGCTCCTACCAGGAACACCCCAAAAAAACCTTCCCACCCTGCACTGAACATGTACCGGGGTGTAAACAGCACCGGCACTGCTTCCAGTCCCGGACACCACGGCACTCCCCTTGCCATCCCTCTCCCCACCAGCCACAGGTCCCTGGAAACTTCCCTGGGAAGTTGGAAAAATGGTTGGTTTGGCTCCAATTTGGCCGGCGACCAAGGACCGATGAATGGAGATTTCCTGCAGAGCGCCAGCCCCGTGTTCCCAGCTGCTCCGGGGAGGGGCTTTCCCGGCTCCTGGGCCAGGGTCTCGGGAGAGCGGCGTGGCCAAAATGGGCTCTGCAATTTCAGCGTGGTGCTGGTACGCGGTGACCCCAGCGAGGGCAGTTTGGGGCCCTTTTCCAAGGAGCACAGTGCACTGGGGTGCCCACAGTCGATGTATCTGAGCGTCCTCCAAGGCGCTGATGGTGCTGCAGGACTTTGTGTTGGGCAGGGGTCCTTTCGGTGGCTGCGTTCCCAAGAATGCCTGCAGCTTGGTGGCATCCCATCCTAAATATGCCCAGCTGGGAGCAGACAGAAAAGCCACCTACACGTGGGACAGTGCCGTCAGGTGAAGCAGCTGAGGTCCAGGAAGGCAGGCGAGATGTCTGCAAGCCTGAAGACGATGCCTCTGTGCTGCCCCAAAGCCACAACATCCCCAAACACCAGCCAAGAATGATCCCAGAGACACCCAAGGGTGCAAAACCGACCAGTCCCCACACTCCCCTCTCCCTGTACAATGCAATTTGGGGGTGCCGGGGTGGGTGATGGAGGGCAGGGGACCCAGCCGGGGGGTACCTGGGGCTGGCGGCGATGCAGACCGGAGGCAACAAGGATGTGAAGGATGCGTTGCCACGGAGACGGATGCTGAACCGCGAGCAGCCGCGGGGCTGTGGGGTGACGTGGGCTCCTGGGTGAGCCGTGGTGTCCCCGGCGGCTGCCCCGGCTGGGAGGATGCTTCCCATCCGCTCGCATTTCCATCAAAAGCTGCAGCAAAACAGCCTCCCCCCCGCCGGAGCACGTGTGCACGGACACGTGTGCCGTGCTGGAGAGTCACCGCAGCCGGCTCCTGGCATCAGAGCGAGAGCCCTGGAGCCCGATGGAAGAAAAGGGAGCAGAACTGCTTGGATAAACCCCAAATGTCCTGCAGCAAGGATGCCCACGGCAGGACGCCGCTTGTGAAGTGCAGTTTGCTTTCCTCATCTTTAACAAGCTCCTTGGCTTGCCAGACCCAACAAATCTCCCAGCCCCACAGAGGGAAGGACATGGGAGATGAGCCCCCTGGAGCCAGAGACCCCCCAAATCAGGCCAAAATAAGGAGTTTAACAGCAAATACTTCTCAGATTTGTAAGGTTGTGACAGTGGTGTGATGGGAGAGGGCTTAAGGTGAGCAGGGCGCTGTGCGACGGAGCAGATTATTTAGGGATGACCTCAGTGCCAGACAGGAAGATTTGGGGGGTTTTGCCAGCTGTAAGCCCACCCTACAGCCTCTGGCTGGGAATGCTCGAGCCAGTTTTCCCCTTCTTTCATTAAAATCCACATTTCAACATTCCCATCCTATTTCTCAAAGCATTCAAGGGTGCTTCCAAACTCCTGCCTGACCCATCCCTCTCTTTGAGAAACCAAGGAGCTTCTGGAGAGGAGAGAAAAGGTTTGCTGTGGGTTTATCCTACAAAAAGAGCTTCATTTTGGGGTGTGCCCCTCATCTGTTAATTTTCCCCATTGCTGTGGTTTCGTGGGCACAATGGCTCCTGCACCAGCTCATAAAATCCCTGCATGGGGAATTTTTCCTCGCTCTCTGGACCGCGATTCTAAATGATGCTGCTTTATTTGCTGATGAATTCAATCAATTATCATAGCGCATAATTCACTAAGCTGCTTTCCCAGATGCTGTGATGTTGCCATGAGGGAGAGGAAAACATGTCTCTGCTCCAAATTTTTCATCTAAACAGCTCTTTTCTCATCTTGCAAAAAAAAAAAGAAAGAAAGAAAAAAGAAACGAAGCAACCCAAGTAACGTGGCAGTTCGTTTCAGACCTGCAGGTGCTAAAATAATTACAAACTATCAGAATAACTGCTGTGGCCAGTGCAAGGCAGCAACAACGACAGCAATTAGTAAACCCAATCCAGTGAGATTCGAGTGGATGCGGTGTCACGGGGCGACCGTGCAGCCCCCTCTGTCACCTGGGCTTGGGGACAGGAGCTCTTGCTCTGTGCACTGCTGGCTGCAAAAAAAAATAGATCCATTGAGTTTTTTTTTTTTTTTTTTTTTTTTTTTTTTTTTGG
>NW_023304809.1:26547-27021 GCF_011077185.1 Oxyura jamaicensis
TGCAGCCCCCTCTGTCACCTGGGCTTGGGGACAGGAGCTCTTGCTCTGTGCACTGCTGGCTGCAAAAAAAAATAGATCCATTGAGTTTTTTTTTTTTTTTTTTTTTTTTTTTTTGGCCATTTCTTGCCTAAAAGTGCCATCTAAAGCCCCTCCTCTGGGCTGGGGTGCAGTGCGTGGCGGGGAGCTTGCCCCATCATTAAAGCCACCCCATAGCACCTACTATCACCGAAAGAGCACACTCAGCTCTTGCTGGGGCTGAACGCAGCAGAAATGCTCCTTATCAGCGAGATTTCAGCCCTGCCCTGGGAAACGCCTCTCACAGAGCCACAGGACAGGGGTTTATGGCCAGTGGCAGGAGAAGGGGACCTGCCAGCGTGACTGTGTGTGTCACTGCCCTCGTGGCACCCAGCAGGTTGGTGGGGCTGGGTGGAGATGGGAAAGGGATGGAGATGGGAAAGGGATGGAGATGGGAAA
>NW_023304809.1:27031-27638 GCF_011077185.1 Oxyura jamaicensis
TGGAGATGGGAAAGGGATGGAGATGGGAAAGGGATGGAGATGGGAAAGGGATGGAGATGGGGTTTCACCATGGGAGCACCTCGAGCTCTGTCTGGGAGCAGCGCCAACAGCCCGATGATGCGCTGTGACATTACAAGTCCCCCAGAAAGCCGTACGGAGGGGGCAGCTGTCGGTTCAGGGCCCCTAAATGATGGCAGTGCCCTGGGAGGGTTGTAAATAAAAGCAAGACCCCAGAGGTTAGCCCCTGGGGAGTTCCCTGGCTGCAGTGCAAGAGATGAGACCAGCACAGGGCACGTGGCCAGGAGCACCAGAGGGGAGAAGTGAAAGCCAGAAATCATCCCTTGTCCTCCATCACTTACCCCTTGTCCTCCTTCACTTATCCTTTGTCCTCCAACCCTCATCCTTTTTCCTCCATCCCTCATCCCGTGTCCTCCATCCCCCATTCCTCACCTTCCACCCACCTTTCCCTTCCTCTCCATCTGCAGCAGGATGGAGGAGCCCAGCGTGTTCTCTCCACAACCATGCATCAACTCCCAAATATGTGGCAAAGTCCACGCTCATTTTCCCTTTTTTTTTTTTTTTTTTTTTTTTTTTTTTTTTTTTTTTT
>NW_023304809.1:27738-31659 GCF_011077185.1 Oxyura jamaicensis
TTTTTTTTTTTTTTTTTTTTTTTTTTTTTTTTTTTTTTTCCCCTTCCTTAATAACAGAAAACAATCCCAGCCCTAAGGCGAGCGAGCGTGACTGCTGTGGGTGCATTAATCATCTGCTGCGAGTCCAGCGCAGGTTATCGCTGGTGTTTATCCAAGCAGCTATTAAAATGGCCATAAATGAGCCTTCAGCCTCTTCGGAAAGTGATGAAGTGTTTGTGCTTGCTGTGCTGATCTTATCGCCAGCCCTCCTCAGCTGAGCTCTGTTCCCAGCGAGGAGGAGGAGGCGGATTAATTGGTGCCAGGAGAGGAACAGGGAGCTGTGCCCTTTGCCAGCTGGGCTGCTCCGATCCCTGCTTTGGGGGAACCCGGCTGGGATGGGTTCATCCCAATGGGAATCACCCCTCGTCCAGCCTTTGTGGGATCCCAGGCAACTGGGACCAACCCTGGGGCAACTGGGACCAACCCTGGGGCAATTGGAACCAACCCCGGGGCAACTGGGACCAACCCTGGGGCAACTGGGACCAACCCCGGGGCAACTGGGACCAACCCTGGGGCAACTGGGACCAACCCCGGGGCAACTGGGACCAACCCTGGGGCAACTGGGACCAACCCTGGGGCAATTGGGACCAACCCCGGGGCAACTGGGACCAACCCTGGGGCAACCAGGACCCCGGGTGCTGCCTTTGGCACAGGGATGGGGCCGGATCCAACCATGCTGGGGGTGCTGCAGCCCCCCAAAAATCCCTGCTGGGGGAATCAGCCAGGGGTGTGCAAAGTGTTCATCCCTGGGGGCCCTGAGCTGCACCCAACAGCCCCCCTGGCAGCCGCAGAGCCTTCAAGCAGAGCTTTTTCTTTCCTTGCATTTGGCAAAAAAATGTTAATTTTAACCCGGGTTTGGGGTTTTGCTGGGGAGCAGCAGCGGTCGGGGTGGTGGACAGCTCAGTTCCCCCAGGGAGCCCAGGGTGGGTCCGGGAGCATCGCCCCCACACGCAATGAGTCCGACTTTGCCAGCTGGGCTCTTGAAACACTCCTCTGGGGAGGCATCCTGGAAATTAGCATTTCTTAGCAATGAAAACTTCATTTAGGGGGAGAAAGGAAAAAAATAGAAAAGTGTTGGGTTAGATGGGCTGAATGGTAATTTGATAAGCTCAGGCAGAGGCAGGGGAGGGGGCCAGCAGCTGGAGAAGGGAACAAAGTGCTGGTTTTATGAAGAGTTGCCGATTTAGGGGGCTCCTGTCGGTCTGTGGGTGCTCAGCAGCCCCGGGAGGTGCCGGGACCCCCAGAAGAAACCCGGAGCAGCCCCAGGAGAGCCAGGGGGTGGGGGGGGGGGGGGGGGGGGCTACGCAGAGGGGACAGCTGGGAACGGGCACGGCCAGCACCGGCTCTGCTCCCAACATCACGGGGAGGATTTCATTACCGCTGGCCGCAGGCAGATTTAATAAACCCATTATGTCCCCGGCAACGCCGCTAATTAAAGAGCTGGTTACAAATCGCTGGCAAGCCCCGGGGAGAGGAGCATGCCTGCCCTGGTGGCAGGGTCTGGGGTGTCCCCACATTGGCCACCACTGCATCCCCTTGTGCCCAGCAGGTTCAGGGGCCCGTTGGCAAATGTTTGCAAATATCCTAAAGGAAGACCCCAGGCTCATCCCCTTGGAGGGTTTTCTGGGGGGGTCTCAGCCCCCAGAAAGGGGGGGAAGCCTTCCCTCCGCTCTGCCCCCAAACCCGGCTGACCCCTGCCATGGTGTGCAGCCCAGTGGCTAAAGGTTTACAGTTTATGGCAGGTTTTATGGCTTAGATTAGATCTGGTAAACCATTTACCAAACTATTTACCAAAGGTCTTGGGAGTTCGGGGAGGATCCTGCCAGCTGGAGGTGAGCCAGGGCTATGCCTGGCCACAAAACAGGCACGAGGCAAGACCTGGGGAGCTGCAGACCCGTTACCCTGCCCCAGTCCCTGGAAAAGTGCAGAAAATTGTCCTGGGGGATAGCAGGAGGCGTTTAGAGAACAAAACTCTTGGCAGACATAGGGAGGGGAAAATCCTGCCTTAGCGATTTTGTCTCTGTCCATGACAAAGTCACCCCCGTGGTGGATGGAGGGCAGGCGGCGGGTGCAACGGGGCTGGATTTTGGTAAGGTTTTGGTGCCATCCCTCGCAGCATCCTCCTGGACACGTGGCCCCACTGTGAGACAGGTGGGTGAGGAGCTGGTCGGGTGGTGGGGCCCAAGGGAGACCTGGGTGCCCTGGCACCCAAGGGGACAGACGCCGTGTTGGGGTGCAGGAAGCCCCGGCCGCTCAGAAGCGGGGATTCTCCCGCTATGTTTAGTGCTGGTGTGGCCTCACCTTGAATATCGCCTCCAGCTCAGCCTTCCACAAGACAAAAAGGGTGCGAAGGGCCTTGAGAGGGTCCGGAGGAGGGCAACAACGCTGGTGCGAGGGCACGTCCTGCAAGGAGGGGCTGAGGATGCTTGGGCTGTCTGGCCTGGGAACAAGGGGGCTGCAAGGAGCCCTCGCTGCTCCCTGGGGAGGGAAATGAGGGACAGATGTCAGTCTCTGCCCCCTTGTCACCCGTCTCTGCCCCTTTGTCACTGGTCTCTGCCCTCTTGTCACTGGTCTCTGCCCTCTTGTCACTGGTCTCTGCCCCATCACTGGTCTCTGCCCCCTTGTCACCAATCTCTGCCCCCTCGTCACCGATAACAGGACCATGGCGCTGCACCAGGGAGGGTCAGCCCAGACTTTAGGAAAAAACATCTACACCGCGAGGGCAGTGAGGGAGGTACAGGCTTCCTAGCAAGGTAGCTGGTGTCCTGTGCCAGGTAGCGTTCAAGATAACGCCCGTAACAATGGACTGGCTGTTGGTTTGCCCCTAAGTCTGCATCAGTAGGACCTGGTGGTGTTTGTAGGGCCCTTCCAGCTTACCCGGTCAATTCCATCGGCAGGAATTTGGCTGTGACAGCGCCCAGTCGCAAGTAGCAGCAGCTCCCCGGCTGCATTTCTGCAGGGATGAGGGTTTGGGGCTGCTGCACCTGGGGCTCTGCCTTAGTGCAGGGACCAGACTTGGCTCTCAGGGTGCTGGGTTCCCACCAGGGACAGGGATTTCGATGAGCGCCCAGTGCGAGGGGGATGCTGGTGTGGAGCTGGGGGCTCCGGGGGGTCTTTGCAGGCTGGGTGGGTAGGAGCAGACTTGCTGGAGCCCCCAGCTCCTTTCTGAGGGAAGGGGCTTGTGTGGGACAGCCCCGTCCCTGAGCTACACTGTGGCTGCTCCAGGACATGGGATGCTTCAGGGCGCAGGGTGCTCCATGTCCCAGGGGTGCCCCGGGTCCCCCCAGCTACTGCAGGTCCCGGGGTGCTCTGGCTCCTACGGGTGTTCCACGTCCTGTGGTGCTTCGTGTCCCAGGGGTGCTCCAGCTCCCAGGGGTGCTCCAGCTCCCAGCAGCGGCTCCAGGTGCCAGGGCGCTGCGCACCGCGGGCTCCTGGTGACACCTAGTGGCACCGTGTGACACACGCACCCCCCCCCCCCAAAATTGGGGCTGGGGGGGGGGGTTTGGGATGCACCCCCCCCAAGGCCCCTCCATCCCACTGCCTCTCCCCTCCCAGGACTTTTCTCTCCCGGGGCTGTCCCAAGGGGACCGCAGGATGCGGCCACTTGTGCCCGAGGGGCTCCCGGGGGAGCGGGGGGGGGGGGCCTCAGGGCCACGTCCCCCCCCCGCCATCACCCAAAGCCCTGCCGAGGGCCCCACACAGCCCCCAAAACGTCCCCCTGATGCTGCTGATGTGGGCGCAAGCGATGAGCGGGAGTTAATTACCTCAAGTCCCTCGTTAGTGCTGCCTGAATTAAAAAAAACGACGGTCATAAAGCTGGGGGGGGCCTGGGCCGGGCGGGGTGGGGGCGGGGGGGGGGGGGGGGTACCAGGGTTCGGGGGT
>NW_023304810.1:0-8873 GCF_011077185.1 Oxyura jamaicensis
CCAGAGCTCCCCAAAGGGACATTAGCCCCCCGCCATGTGGGGGTCTCATAGGGTCTGCCCATCCCTCCCTTCAGGCATCCCCCTTTTGGGGGCTCCCTCCCTTCAAGCCCCCCCCTTTTGGGGGCTCCCTCCCTTTGCCCCCCCTTGGGGGGACCCCTCTGAACCCTATTGGGTCTGGGGGCACACGCATTTTCCCCGCAGATCCCCTTTTTTAGGATTTTTTTTTTTATTTGCCTTGGACCCTGCTGCACCTCAGGGACGCCCCCACCCCATTTTGTCCCCCCCCCCCGGGGGGGGCGCCCTGCACACCCCCCCATCCTCGCCCCTCTCCCCCCCCCCCCCAGAATCCCGCAGCGCTGGCAGTGGCTGGGGTGCGGGGAGCAGAACCAGGGGGAGGTGGGTGGGTGAGTGCGTGGGTGGGTTCTTTGGGGGGGGTCCCAGGTGGGCACACCGTGCCGCCCCCCCCCCCCCACAGGGGTTGCCTAGCGCGGGGTCTCTGTCTGCCCGCAGAGCCGAGCGGCACTGAGCGAGGGTAGCGCGCCAGGCACCGGCGGGGACCGCGCTGGCCTCAGGCAGGTGGAGGATGAACGGCGAAGCCGAGTGCCCTGCAGACTTGGAAATGACAGCTCCCAAAAACCAAGGTGAGACACGGACCCCCCCCGCCCCCAGTGCCGCGCTGGGACACTCGGGGGGCTGCGGGATGGGGGGGCAGTGTTTAGGGGAGGGGGGCGACCCACGCAGTTCCGCGCCCGACCCTGCAAACCCCGACCCTACAAACCCTGACCCTACAAACCCTGCGATCCCTGACCCTGCAAACCCCAAGGGGGTGTTTACACAGCACCACTGTGGGGTGCGTGGGTGCCCCCCCCCGCGCTGTGGAAACTGCTGGTTTTGCCATCAGAAAGGCTGTTTTTGGGTCAGGCCTGGCACAAAGAGGTGCCGGAGCCGCCCCGCGCACATCTGGGCTGAATTAAGACGCCGAGCCGTTACCTTGGGCCCCCGGCTTCCAGACCCCGGGATGACATCAGAGCTTGGGCTTTTATTGAAAAAGGGGGAGGAAAAAAGAAAAGAAAAAGTGAAATAAAAGGGGAGGCTGTGGGGGCGGCCTGCCCGGGCAGAAGGGCTCCAGCAGCGCCCTGCCCCAGCCCGGAGCCCCCCCGGTGCCGACCCCGTCCCCGCTGCGGGCAGGTGCCGGCCCTGTCCCCGTCCCCGCTGGCTCGAGGTGCCCCTTGCCCCGTCCCCTCCTTTGTCACCGTGGGTTCGGTGCCCTGAGCGCTGCCGGCTGGAGCACGTGTCCCTCGCCGGGTCTTTAGGGGGATTTAATTACAGCGGGGCGGCGATCCCGATATAGAGCAGCCTGGCCGGTGCCAGCGGGGCCGGGATAAATCGGGCCCAGGCGCAGATAAATCGGGCCCGGTTCAGCCTCGCAGTGAACTCCCGGCAAGGCCTGGCCTGAGGGGGGGGTGACATGGTACTGGGGGGGACACAGGGGTCCCCGTTGTGCCCCGTTGTCCCCTTCTATGGCTGCTACAGAGCCACATCGAGAGCAGGATGAGGAGGGGGGGACGCGCGGCCCGGCCTGGTCCCGGCGGTGCCATGTCGGCCTCCTCGGGTTTTATTCTTCTCGTGGGTTTTGCAGGGTGGGATGCAGCCGGCTCGGGGGGTCTCGGGGGTCTGGAGGTGCCCCCAGGTGGGAAACTGAGGTGGGGGCACTGCCCTGGCCTGCTGGGGGCAGGATTTCAGGGCCTTGCCTGCTCCTGTTCGGTTTTCACACCGTGGTTTTGCTGATTTTTTGATTGTTTCCCCGCGATTTCCACAAGCAAAGCGGGAGCCAGACCCTGAGGCCTGATCCTGCCTCGTTGCTCCCCACTGGAGCGGGCTGAGTAGCAGGAAAAGGGGAAAAAGGCAAAATTTGGGACTGGGGGATCCCTGCGGAGCTGCTTCCTTCACGGGAGCAGGTCCTGGCTGCGCTGCCCCCCACCCGTGTGTCCCCCTGGTCCTTTAATGGGCTCTGGGACCCCGGGGGGGCTTCTCCTACCGCCAGCCTGGCGTGGAGCTGTGTATTTGTGCTGGGGGAGCTGGAGCGGAGAGGAAAACGCACCCGGGTGTACCCAGGGGCCTAACGCCTGGGGATGGAGCACCCCGGGGTCTTCGGGCAGGGGGTGTACGGAGGGTCGGCGGGGAGAGGGCGCTCGGCTTTGGGGGAGCTGGGGAAACACCCCCAGAAGTGGCCGTGTACAGGAGAAGAGCTGGGGACGTGTCCCCCAGCGGGGAGGTGGCAGCCAGGGGTACCCAAGGGTGCTGTAACCATCACCCTGCATGGGTGGGACCCCCCCGGGGAGACGGGGCCATGCTGGACCCCCCGCTCCCCATCACCGTGGTGGTCCCTGCGCCTCGACCTTGGCAGAGGTCAGCGTGGCACTCCCCGTTGTGGGTGCCCCCTCGCTCTGGGGGCATCGTTCCCACTCCCCAGGTGGGTTTCCCCGTTCCCCCAGGGCTGGTGAGCACTGGTGCCGCCAGCCCCCGGCTCCGTGGGGCTTTGCTCCGGGGCCAGGGAGACGTCCCCCGATCCCCCGCGCCCTCATCTGCCAGCACACCGGGACGGACGGGTCTCTCCGGTTCGCTCCCCGTGGATTTTTCGAGCCTTGCCCAGCTCGCTCGGCCCACGGGCGGCTGCTGCAGGGCGACGGCGAGAGCCACGTCCCTTTGATCCTGGGGCTCGGGAGGCAGCGCGCGGAGGCGGCACGGCACGGCCGGGAGGGCGGCACGGCACGCCGGGAGCTGTAGTCCCGGGGAGAGCCGCAGGCGGGATGGGCCCGTGCATGGCGCTGCCTCCTCTGCTGCTCCTCTTCCTCCCCTCCTCTGCTGCTCCTCTTTCTCCCCTTCCCCTTCTCCCCCTCCTGCCCCTCTCCTCCTGCCCCTCTCCCTCTCCCCCCGTGCACCCCGTGCCTGCAGCTGACCCGGTTTCTCTGCGCAGACCGCTGGTCTCAGGAGGACATGCTGACCCTGCTGGAGTGCATGAAGAACAACCTGCCCTCCAACGACGGGAGCAAGTTCAAGACCACCGAGTCCCACCTCGACTGGGAGAAGGTGGCTTTCAAAGACTTCTCGGGGGAGATGTGCAAGATGAAGTGGATGGAGATCTCCAACGAGGTAACCACGCTCACTGCCTCGGGGGGCACGGCAGCCTCATGGTGCTCTGAGGGGTCTGGGCGTCCTCGGGGTCTGGGCGTCCTCGGGGTCTGGGCATCCTCAGGGTTCAGGCTCATCCGTCCCCGTTGCCTGTCCTTGTAGAGGACGTGGCCCCATGGGAGGCATCTGCGTGCTGGGACGGGTTTTTGGCACGAGGAAACCCTGCTCACGCTCGTGTCCCTTCGTTCCCCGCAGGTGAGGAAGTTCCGGACCCTAACAGAGCTCATCATGGATGCCGAGGAGCACGTGAAGAATCCTTACAAGGGCAAAAAGCTCAAGGTAAGCCACGGGGAGGCAACGGGGGGCGCAAAAGGGGGACAGAACCTGGCTGGGGGTCCCGTGGGAGCCGTGCCTGGCCCCGCGCCCGCGTCCCGAGGCAGCTCCGTGGCTGAGGGCCCTAAGCTCGGGCCAAATTTGGGGCAGGTTGGATGCGGCCGGACGTGGTGCTGGGAGCCTGCGTCCGAGTTTAGCCCCGGGGACACCGGGTCCTATTCCCGGCCCGCCACGCCGGGCAGCCCGGGGGCACTGCTGCTGTGGGGGGGGGTCAGCTCGCCGCCTCCTGCCTCAGTTTCCCCTCCGTGCTCGCAGCTCTAAGGCTGTGCTGGGGATGTCCGTCCAGCTCTGGGGTAGCTCCTGGGTGGGGAGCCCTTGTCCCCAGCGTGTCCCTGCAGGGCTGAGCTGTCCCCACATGGGGTCTGGGGTGGGGGGCCCGATCCCCCGGTGGTCCAGGGGCTGGGAACGGGCTGGGTTTGGCCGTGCAGTGCGTGGGCACTCAGCTCTGCCACTCTGCCCTCTCCCCAGAAACACCCCGACTTCCCCAAGAAGCCCCTGACCCCCTACTTCCGCTTCTTCATGGAGAAGCGGGCCAAATACGCCAAGCTTCACCCCGAAATGAGCAACCTGGATCTCACCAAGATCCTCTCCAAGAAATACAAGGAGCTTCCCGAGAAGAAAAAGGTACGGGCGGGCAGGGGGCAGCGAGGCTCCCCTGGCGCGCTGGCGCCTCCAGCTCTCCCAGTAAAACCAGCAGGGCCCAGCTCCTGCCTGGGCAGGGCGGCGCAGCCGGCTGCTTGCTCAGCCCAGCCAGACCAGTAAGGCGTCCTTGCCGGTCCCAGTCCCGGTTCCCAGAGCTGTGCAGGCTGGCTGGGGTCCGTCTGTCCGTCCGTCCCGATAGGACCAGGCGGTGGCTCTGCCATGGGGAGCCCCACGCCGGGGTTAATCACACGCCGGCCCCGTGGGCATGGGGGCTCAGAGCCCGGCTGGCCCAGGAGGCCCCCCCCGGGCTGGGTTTGCCACCGGCAGCAGAAAAAAGGCAGCAGAAAAAAGTCCTCGGCGCCCTCTCGCCCATGGCTGGCGCCCTTCCAGGGCTGCCCACGGGATGGAGGCAGGAGATGAGGGAGGGATTCCTGCCCTCGCAGGCTGCGGACCCGGAGCTGCAGGGACAGTCCTAGGGCTGGGGAGCCCCCGGTCCCCCTGGGGGGGCAGCGGGGCTGGTGGGGTGCGTGTGCCCCTTCCCCATGCTAATACCTCCTCCCTCTGCTTCCCGGCCGTCCCCAGATGAAATACATCCAGGACTTCCAGCGGGAGAAGCAGGAGTTTGAGAGGAACCTGGCAAGGTTCAGGTGAGCGGGCAGCGCTGTGCCCCCCGTCGGGTGCCACCCATGAGGAAACCCCTGTGGGTGCTGCGATTGAAGGCAGGGGGAGGAAAGGGGGGGCTGAAAAAAGGCTCCTCAATAACAGCCCCGCGGCTGGGAGCCTCAGCTGGCAGCGAGAGCAGGGGAGCAGCCACACACTGAGAGATAGGGGCTGCAAAGGGGGGGCAGGAGCCCTGCTGTTAGCCCTGTTAAATGCTGAGCCCACCACTTTGCTCCCCCCAAACCCCCCCTGGAGCCTGGCTGCTGCTGCCCAGGGGGGTCCCGGTGCTCCCCACCACCTTCTGCTGCCCCACGGGTGCAGCCCCAGGGACTCGAGGGGATGCTCATAGCTGGCACCCCCCCCAGAGGGACAGGCTTGGATCCATCCCCAAACCCTGCTGCTCTTTTTGGGGACGCCCTGGCATCGAGCCTGCGGCGTGCCAGCCCTGCAGGGTGGGTCACCCTTTGAGGGCGGGGGGCTTAGGGGTGCTCCCCTCCCACCGGCGACCTCCGTGACGCTCCCCCCCTTCCCCGCCGGGTAAAGGGAAGACCACCCGGACCTCATCCAGAACGCCAAGAAATCCGACGTCCCCGAGAAGCCCAAGACCCCCCAGCAGCTGTGGTACAACCACGAGAAGAAAATCTACCTGAAAGTGCGCCCAGATGTGAGTACGGTGGGTGGGAGTGAGTGTGAGCGTGAGTGCCGGGGGGGTCCCGCACCCCGCTGCTGGGGGCACGAGGGGGAACGAGAGAAGCATTTCGGGGGGCGGGGGGGGAATGGGGGAGAAGAAGCCGGTAGGAGCTGCCAGCGGTCCGGACGGAGGTAAGGAGGGGCTCCGCACACCGAGGAGAGGCTCTGGAGGGGGGGGGTTCAGCCCCCCCCCTCCCTTTTGATTGCCTGCAGTTGAAGGGGTGACCACAGCCTTCCGCACCAGGCAGGGCAGCAGATTGCCAGCGCAGACATCCCTCCCGACCACCTCCGGCCATGCCCCCCACTCGCACGCACCCCCTTCCCCGGCCGCAAGCTCGACTTGCAGCCGTCCCCCCCCGGCTCCTGCCGGGGCTGAGGGCAAGCCCCGCTCTATTTTTTTCCCCCCCATTCTTGCCTTTTTTTTGTGGGTTTTACCCCTCTGCCCTCACCTCTGGCTTTGGGTTTTCAGGCCACCACGAAGGAGGTGAAAGAGTCGCTGGGCAAGCAGTGGTCTCAACTCTCGGATAAAAAGAGGCTGAAATGGATTCATAAGGCCCTGGAACAGCGGAAGGAGTACGAGGTAGGGAGCAGCCTCGCCCCGTCCCCGCCACGCTCGCCCCCCATTTCACTCCGAGCCCCCCCCCGACACCCGCCCCGATAGGCAGCGTGGGGTTCAGCCAGGTCCCTAGCCAGAGCACGGCCTCCTCCAGCGCTGCTGGGGACGGGCGAAGAACCCCAGGGGAGAGGATTTAGGGCGATTTGGCTTCTCGTTCCTCCTCCTCCGGCCCCCAGCCAGGCGGGGAAGCTCGGCAGCCGCCCTGACCTCTCTCCTTCCGTCCCTCCGTGCAGGAGATCATGCGCGACTACATCCAGAAGCACCCCGAGCTGAACCTCAGCGAGGAGGGCATCACCCGCTCCACGCTCACCAAGGCCGAGCGCCAGCTCAAGGACAAGTTCGATGGACGACCCACCAAGCCTCCTCCGTGAGTGCCTTACGGGGTTTTTGCCCCCTTCTCGGAGCTGTTACTTTGGGCTCTGTAAGTCCCTTACGTTTTCCCCCCCCCTCCCCCCCTCAGAGCTGCTCAGGAGGGGCTGCCCACCTTTGAGTGCCCTTTCTGGGGGCCGCGGGCATCGCCCCCAGAAATCTGCTCCTTAAATGAACCGAAAAAAATGAGGTTTAGGGGGATGCTGCCTGCTTTGGGTCGGGCCATAACCCAGCCACACCACCACCTCCTCTCCTGCAGCGCAGCCGCCCCCGCGCAGCGCTTTGCTGGTGCATTCCTGGGGGAGAGGGGGGGGGTGGCCGGGTTTTTGGGGGGGCCCCCGCCCCCCCCCCGGCCCGGGGGGGGGGGGGGGGAACGTGAGCGTGCCGCGGGCTGTCCTTGATGCGGGTTCCCCCGGTGGCTTGCAGGAACAGCTACTCGCTGTACTGCGCAGAGCTGATGGCCAACATGAAGGACGTGCCCAGCACCGAGCGGATGGTGCTGTGCAGCCAGCAGTGGAAGCTGCTCTCCCAGAAGGAGAAGGACGCCTACCACAAAAAGTGCGACCAGGTGGGCAGCGGGGAGCTGCGGGAAGGAGGCCAGGAGGAGTTGGGGTAGAAAGGAGCCCCCACCTTCTCTGGGCCCTGTCCTCGGTGTCCCCAAGGTCCTCGGTCCCCTCCCTGGGTGCTCTGCACCGCGGTGCGTGTACGTGGGACCGGCGCGGGGTGGGTGGGGGATGCTCTTGTTGGGGGCGGGGGGACCAACAAGCACACGAGGCAGCAATAGGGCCGGGGGGGGGAGATCCTTGCATAACCCCATGTCCCCCTCTCCCCCCAGAAAAAGAAAGACTACGAGATCGAGCTGCTCCGCTTCCTGGAGGTGAGCATAGGGGGCATGGAGACCCCAAAAACGGGGATCCTCTGCTTGGGGGGGCTCACGCAGCACACTAAAGGGGGTGCCCTGATGCTGCCCCACTCCGCTCCCCCAAAACTGGGGGCTTTACACCGGGGGGGGCACATAGGTGTGATCCCCAGAGCCCGAACCCTGCGGGGTACGGGGAGGAAGCCAGCAGCACGGGAGGAAGGGGAGCCGCGAGCAGCGGAGGCTGCGTGGGCGCCGCCGGCCTCTCGCTTCCTTCCCTCAGCTGTGGCGTGGGTGGGGGAGCTCCCCTGGCCCCCCCCAGCCCCGGCACTGCGGACGTGACGTGGCCCCGGCCCCGTTGGTGAGGGCACGGGGTGGAAAACCCGGCTGGAGCCGTGCACCGGCTGCAGGGGTGGAGATGGGGACGAGGACGATGCCCACGGAAGGGGTGGCGAGGCGTGGGGATCCCCACGCAGCGGGTTCTGGGGCCGGATAGCTCGTGCTGTGGCCTCTGCAGCCAGCTGAGAGCTTTGGTGCCCTGTCCCCGGTGTCCCCGATCCCTAATTGCCCCAGCGCCTCGTTAGCGTCATGGCCAGAGCCCTCTAACCGCGTCTCCCCCCGCACCCCAGAGCCTGCCCGAGGAGGAGCAGCAGCGGGTGCTGGGCGAGGAGAAGATGCTGGGCAGCAACCGGAAAGGTGCCACGAGTCCCGCATCCAAAAAGTCCTCGCCAGAGACCGGCAAGGTGAGAGGGGAGCGGGGTGGGCACAGGATGGGGACGTGCCATGGGGTGGGCACGGGATGGGGACACAGCATGGGGTGGGCACGGGATGGGGACACGGTACGGGGACACGGCGTGGGGTTACCGGCACCCCGCGGTGCCAGGCGGGTCCCGCCGTGTGCTCGCCCCCACCCACGCCCCGTGTCCCCCCCAGGCCAGCTCGGAGAAGCCCAAGCGGCCCATCTCGGCCATGTTCATCTTCTCGGAGGAGAAGAGGAAGCAGCTGCAGGAGGAGCGGCCGGAGCTGTCGGAGAGCGAGCTGACCCGGCTCCTGGCCCGCATGTGGAACGACCTCTCGGAGAAGAAGAAGGTCGGTGGTGCCCCCCCAGCCCCGTCCTGGGGACCCCACCTGTCCCCATCCTGCCACCAGGGGTTTGGCTTGGCCCCCCCCAAGCCGGGGGGGTTGTCCCCCAGGAGTGTCACGGTGCCAGCGCGGTGCCGGGTGCCACGGGCTGTGCCCGCTCCGTGCAGCCTCACGGATCAAAACCCAGCAGCACTGGAGGGGGTCCTGGAGCCTCAATCTAAGGGCTGGAAGCTTGGGGGGGGGGGTCCTGAGATGTCTGAGCATGGTGGGGGGGGCTGCCGTGGTGGTGCTGGGGAAGGGCGTCCTGTCCTCTCCTGGTGCTTGGTGGGCTTTGTGTCCCCCCAGAGCAGGGATTTTGCCCCCTGCAATGGGGTTTGTGTTCCTTATGATGTATTTTGTGCCCCTGGTGGCAGGGTTTGTGTCCGTCCC
>NW_023304811.1:0-3318 GCF_011077185.1 Oxyura jamaicensis
CCGCTCCGGCGGCACACCGAGCGCGCGGTGCCAGCCCGGCCCCCCCCGCCGCGGCCCCGCGCCCCTCGGAGACCAGCCCCGAGGGGGCGGGGGGGCCGCCCGCCGGCACCGGCCCCCGGCCCGGCGGCTCAGTTTGTGGGGGCGGCGTTGCCCCCCTCGGGCTCCCGCTTGCCTCCCTTGCCGGCCGGCGGCTCCCCGGCGCCCTTGGCCTCGGGCTCGCCGCCGTCCTTGCCGCCGTCGTGCGTCTTCATGTGCTTGCCCAGGTGGTCGCTGCGCATGAAGACGCGGCCGCAGACGGGGCAGGTGAACTTCTTGGTGCCCGTGTGGGTCTGGAGGTGCCGCTGCAGCTCGTCGGAGCGGGTGAAGCGCTTGCCGCAGAAGAGCCAGTTGCAGACGAAGGGCCGGTCGCCGCTGTGCCAGCGCAGGTGGGCCTTGAGGTGCGAGGTCTTGGCGTACGCCTTCCCGCAGCCCGGGATGTGGCAGTTGTGCAGGTGCTTGCGCTTGGCGCCCTCGGGGCAGGGCCCCCCCCTCTCGGCCTCCTGGCAGTTGGGGCAGCGGCACGCCGCCTGCCCCCCGCCCCGCGGCACCGCCCGCCGGCCCCCCTTGGCCCGCCCGCCCCCCTCCGCCTCGGGGGGCCCCTCCAGCGCCTTGGCCCCCTCCGGCCCCAGGAGGTGCTGGGCGGGAGGCAGGAGGTGGGCGGGGGGCGCGCAGAGCTGGGGCTCGCCCCCGCCGTACCCCCCCAGCGGCGGCTGCAGCCCAGGGGGCGCGGGCACCTGCAGCCCCCCCTGCCCGTGGGGCAGCTCCATCCAGCTGGCCCCGGCGTGGAGGTCCCACCAGTTGACGCCCCCCTCCTCGCCGGGGGGGCCGGGGTGGGGGGGCCGAAACCAGGGCTCGTAGGGGTGCGCCATGTCCGGGGCCGCCTGCAGCAGCTTGGCGTAGGAGCCGGGGGCGGCGGGGCCGTCGGGGGGCAGCTCTAGCCGCGGGGGGCCATGGGGCTCGTAGGCGCCGGGGGTGGCGAAGGCGGCGTCGGGGCCCGCCAGCGGCAGCTCCGGGGGCGGCAGCGGGGAGGCGAAGTCGGCGCCCGCCGCGGCGCTGCCGTGGGGCTGGAAGGGCTGCAGCGGCTGCAGGTCCAGGTGGGTCGGGGAGGCGCGGGGCGCGTCGGAGGACTGGTTCCCAAGAGAGCCGCAGACAGCTGTGAGCATTGCCGAACGGCGGCGCGGGCGGTGGCGCAGACAGACCTGCAGGGCCAAGGAGGGGCGGCGGGGGGAGAGGAGAGCCGTGAGAAGAGAGGGGTGCGTGTGTGCGCCCTCACCCTTCCACCCCCCCCCCCCCCCCGCCTGCCTCAGGGGCTCCCCGCGGCCGCACGCACTGGCACGGGGGGGCTGTCGCCGGTGGCAGCCCTGGCCCCTGGCTCCCATCCCAGGGCAGAGCCCTGCGGCACGGGGGGAAACTGAGGCAGGCGGCAGTGCCCGTGTGGGCTCAGCACACCGGCGGTGATGCTGTGCTGTGGGTGCAGACCCTGCCGGGGCAGTGTCCAGCCCAGGGCAGTGTCCCCAGCGCCTGTCGTCACCCAGCACCCACCCACTGAGGACGCTTCTCCACTACACAGCCCAGCAGGACAGAGCCCAGGCAGGAGACCCCCCTCGGCCCCCAGGCAGGGGACCGTCCCCACAGACCCTGCACTGGCCCCCGGTGCGGACCCACCGGGTCACATCTGTGCCCAAAGGGGCTGGTGTCGAATTCCCGTATCCGAGGAAGCCACAGGGCTCTGCCTCGTCCCCTCCCTGCCGTACACCCCCCAACACGGCTGGGGCATCGATCGCTGCTGGGGTCCCCGAGGGGCTGTAGAGCAGCAAGCAGCAGCCCCAAGCCCCTGCCCCACTCCTGGGATCTTGCCCCACAGCACAGGGACACAGCCCCCAGGAGCCCCCAAGCTGTTGTGGGGCCGCAGCCCCCCGGGCCAGCTGGCAGTGGGACAGGGGAGCGGAGCCCCGGGGCCGAGCCACCGGCAGCGCTTTGAAGCCGGGCTCAGGGCTGCCTTCGCCTGCGGCCACGCAGCCCCGGCCCCAGGCACCTGCTGCTCCCCGCAGCGCGGCCGTGACTCACTGGGAGCTGTGCAAACCCCACGGGGGCCGGGCCCCACCCCGGTGTTGAAATCCACCTGCCGCCACCAGCTCCCGCCCCCCGACTTCCCACCGGCGCCGTGGGGGGGTGGCCGAGACCCCCTGCCCTCTTCCCCCATTCTCCCGATGGGAGAAGCCCGGGCGCGAGGCCACGCCGCCCCCCTGCCACCCCTGGCCTGTGTGGGATGGGGACAGACCCCAGGGAAGTGCAGGGGGGTGTCGGTGCTTTGGGGCTGGGGCCAGACCCCCAGAGCCCCCCACCCCCAGCGCTACGAGCACGGGGCAGGAGCAGGGCCCGGCGTTGAAGACCCCCGGCAGCACCCAGCCACGTGGGGAGACCGCTTGCCCCCGGTGGGCAGTACGTGGGCAGGCAGGGGGACCCCACGGAGAGGGCAGGAGCTGGGGGTGCCAAAATCCCCCCCAGCAGGACCCCTCTCCACCTGCGCTACAGAAGCACCGAGCTCAGCGCTGCGGGGCTGGGGGTCCCGGCAGGATGAGCCCAAGGGCAGGTCTGGGGGTGCTGCTCCCCAGGGTGGGCTCGGCTCTGCCCTGGGGGGGTCGGCACCGATTGCCCACAACACTGGAGGGCTCCTGGGGATGCCAGGCGGGGGGGCGAGAGCTGGCACCCAGCAGGTGCGAGGCCACCACATCGCCCCATCCAGCACCAGCCCCCAGCGTGGTCCTGAGCCCCCCGCCAACCCCTCTGCTCCCCGCGGGTGCCGCAGCAGGGCCACAAATCCCCGTGGCCGTGTCCTGTCCCGGGGTTCACATGGAGCTGGGGGCAGAGGGGACCGGCAGGCGCGACCCTGGCCCCCCGACCCCCCAGGCTGAAGGAAGGAGCCGGGGGCAGAGGGGATGCGTGGAGGGGGTCGGGGAGCTCCCACCCGGCGCCGCCCCTCCACGGCTCCCTGGTGCCCCCCCGGAGCAAACCCCGGCCCCTCGGCCCCGGCGCCGTCCCCGCCGCGCTGCCGCCCTGCCCCGGCCCCGCGGGGCTCCCGGGGCGTTTTTCCACCGGGGCTGACGGCAGAAGCCCGGGGCCCGGCGCTGCCCCCTCCCTGGCGGGGCTCGGCGTCGCGCTGCCCGCTGCACCGCGGGGAAACTGAGGCAGCGGCGGCTGATGCGCGCCGTGAGTCACGGCCGGGCTGGGCACAGGCGGCTCGGCGGGCTCCCAGCCCAGCCGGTGCCTCGCCCCGCG
>NW_023304812.1:0-1773 GCF_011077185.1 Oxyura jamaicensis
ATTCCAGCTTGAGAATCGGAATGCTGCAATTAATATTGGGAAAAAAATACTTCTAAAATTTCATTTTTTTCCCTTTTGTTTATTTTTTGTTTCTTTTGCAACATGCTGAAGCTTAATTTCTCTTTACTTTGATAGTAAAAAAAATATCGCTGGGTTGATACTGATGATCATGTATAGCAGTATTACTCTTGTCTGGCTGGAATTTTTATGAGTTGGGAGCTTCTTTTACACAGAAAATTATCGTATGCAATACAGCACAGTGGGACACAAAAAGAAATTCAATAGCAAGGAAAAAAAAATAATATTTCTTTTGAAAGAAATATTAAGGCTAAGGCCAGACGCCAGAGAGGCCTGGCTAAAGGCTCCATCCAGTGATGGATCTGCACCACCTAGGAGGCTGGCCAGGCCAGGCTGACAAGATGAAGCGAGGCCAGGCACAGGCACACATGCAGCAGAGCTGGGGCAGGGCTATGCTAGGCCTGAGCTTGTGCAGAGACCCTGGGCTAGGGGTCAGGCCAGAGCTGGGAGCCATGGTTATCCTGGGCTTTGGTGGGCTTGGTTGTGATGCTTTTTGCCCTTGTGCTGCCACCTGAGCCAGCACTGCCTCCCAGAGAACCTGGCCTGTGGAGAGGTTCCCCCATCCTCACACCATGGAGCAATAGCCCCAACCTCCATCCTGCTCCCGTGGCACTGGCAGCTTGTACATTCCATGTGAAAGCAACGTACCCCCACACAACAGGGCCCCGAGGTGTGCAGATGTGGGAAGGCCCTGGCCTGAGTGTGGGGAGCAGCGGTGCTGCATGGAGCACAAGGGCCACTTCATCCTCATGGCTCTGGGAATGACAGCGGAACTTGGTGCCTAGGAGAAGATCCCCCAGCGTGTGCCCTGTGGTTGGGCTGGTGCATGAATGGTGAATGGCCCTGTGCCATTCAGGGCCCATACACAGATCTTGCTGAGTGCACAATCACGTCCCATTCTCACTGCTATGTCTCAGCAGAGACTGTGGCATATCTGCCCCCACAGAATGCCTTTTCTGGAGCGTGGTGGGGTTGTGCCACCTATGGGGCCTCTGAGTTCCACGGCCTGATGAAAGGTGATCCATGCCTGCGGAAAAGAAAGCAAGACTGAGTAGCCATGAGTGTTTGGGCATCGGTCTCTGTCCTGGGCCTGCCTTCATGAAAAAGGAGTTGGGTTCACAGGGACCGGGGGCTCCAGTGTGAGGCCTTATATGACTGGTAGCAGTACAAAACTGTGGATCCCCTCAGCCCTACGCATCTTGGCAACAGCTGCGCCATGACAGACACGGTGCTGAAGGGTGATAGGGATGCACAGGGAAGCTGTACCTGCTCTCCACGCTCAGATATGAGCTCAGGATGCCCATGATCAGGTGGCAGAGGAAAGGCAAATGTGGAGTAGAGACAGAGGGCCCTCCCCAAGACAGTTAACCATTCCCAGTTTCTGCAATCCCTTGGGCTCATCTTTGTCTGAGCCTCCATTCCCAGCACAGCTCCACCCAAAGCAAGAGGAACACTCCTCCCCAAGAGCTGGGGCCTCCAATGTCAACAGATCTTGTCTAGGCAGAGATGTCACAAATCAAGGACTGGTGGCCATTGGCTGGGGAAGAACTAGGGATGTCTTTCTCAGCTTCAAGAGACAGTACCTAAAAGATGAATTGCTGCAGTATATCCCACCCTCCAGTGCCTAGAGGCATGAGGCAGTGCCCCAAGCTTATTCCCACTAAGGAATGGATTTCTCCCTTGGCCATCTGCATG
>NW_023304813.1:0-3327 GCF_011077185.1 Oxyura jamaicensis
CCGGGCAGCGGGGGGCGGCCGGGGCCGGGCCTGGAGCCGCACGGTGAGTCAGCAGGCGGCGGCGGCGGGCGGCGGAGAGCGGCGGAGGGCGGCCCGGACCGGCGGGAGGAGGCGGCGGCGGGCGGCGGCCTCACCTATGGAGTGCAGGATGCCGATGGAGGCCTCGCGGTCGGTGGAGAGCAGGGACTGAGCGCGCTGGAACTCCAGCACCGCCGCCGCCGCCATCTTACGGCTCCCTCACTGCGCCTCGCCGCCGGGCCCGGAAGCGGCCGCCCCGCGGGCACGCCTCCCTCCGCCCCTTTCCCGCCCCGTGGCATGATGGGAGATGTAGTCCTGGGAGGGGGGGGGCTGGAGTCCAGAGGCTCAGGGGCTCAGGGGCTCAGGGTTCAGGGGCTCAGGGTTTAGAGACTCAGAAGCTCCAGGGCTCAGGGGCCCAGAGGTTCGGGGGTTCAGGGTTCAGAGGTTCAGGTATTCAGAGGCTCAGGGGTTCAGGGGTTCGCTCCACTGCGGGGCGAGGCTGAGAGCTGGGGGGGGTTCGGCCTGGGGAAGGGAAGGCCCCGGGGAGAGCTCACAGGGCCTGCCAGGGCCTGAAGGGGGCTGCAGGAAAGCTGGGGAGGGACTCTTTGTTGGGGTGCGGTGACCGGATGAGCGAGAACGGCTTAAAAATGAAAGAGGGGAGATTGCAAAGAGATATTAGGGAGAAACTCTTCACTCTGAGGGCAGTGTGTCCCTGGCTGAGGCTGCCCAGAGGAGCTGTGGGTGCCCCATCCCTGGAGGTGCCCAAGGCCAGGCTGGATGGGGCTGGGGGCAGCCTGGGCTGGGGAGGGGGTCCCTGCCCAGGGAACCTCTAAGGTCCCTTCTGCCCCAGCCTACGCTGTGAGGGGAAGGTCATCACCCTGCCCCTGGGGACCCCACCATGGCCGTCCTGTTGGCGGCACCCTCAAATCGGTTGTGCATGGCCCCAAAATTGGCCACCCCCACCCCTGCCTCTGTCCCTATCCGCTGCCCTGCCTGGTGCCCACAGAGCTCCCCAGTGACGGTGACCCCACCACAGGCAGCCCCCACCCCACAGCCATTCTGGGGACCCAGGGAGCACCCAGGAGTGGTATGGGGTGAAATGAGCTGGGAATTGCTGTACTGTAACCCTCAAAATGGGGCTGAACCCATAACCCATAAACCATAACTTAAAACCTACAACTCATAACCTATAACTGGTAACCAATAACCTATAACTGATAATCCATAACTCATTACCTATAACTCATAACCCACAACTTGTAACCTATAACCCATAACCCGTAACCTATAACCCATAACCTGTAACTCATAATCCATAACTCATAACCTATAATCCGTAAGAGAAGAAAACCCATGCTGATTGATCACCCACTGCTTGATGTCTCCAGCAGTGTTCTGGGGGATGCCACAAGTCCGCCTGGGATCTCATCCCATGGCCAGGAGCACTGGGCATCCCAAATCCATCTGCATCCATCTAGCCATAGACCCGTCCGTTTGTTCACCCTACAAAAAAATCCCTTTGTCCTTGTGCAACCCGAGGGAAAGGTTTGCTGCTTCGTTGCTGACATGGGAACACTTCGGCTGGGATCGCCCTGGATTTAATTAGTTGCCGTAGCACCCAAAAAAACAAACAAACAAACAAACAAACAACCGTGGGATTTGGGACTACAGCCATTGCAAAGAGCACCCTGCAGCCAGCCCGAGGCTGCCGGCACCAGAGGGTGGTGCAGGCAAAGGCACGGAGCTGTGAGTGCTGCGAGAGGCGACCGCAGCCCCGTGCTTCAACCTCTGTAATAGCAGTAATGATTTTTCTTTTAAAAAGTGCTGTTTTGGATTCACGGCGCATTTTGTTCAATCTGAAGCACGAGGCAGCCTTGGTTTGGGTGCTTTTTGAGCAAAAGCAGTGGAAGTAGAAGAGGAGAGCCATGCAGCACCCAGGGGTGGGCCCTGTGTGGGTGACACCAGCCTCTGGGATGGCTCGGGTGACATGGCCGTGGGGGGGGACACAGAGCTGTGAGGGGGCTGGGGAGGCTGGGGCAGCACCCAGGCACCCACTTCCTTAGGGTGCTGCAAATGAGTGATTCAGGGTGCTGGAATCCAGATAGGGGTCCTGCTCCTTTGCCACCCCTAACGCCTTCCACCTTTAACTCCTCTGTTCTTTTCACCTTTTTTCCCCAGTTTTTGTTTTTGGAAGAGCCTGCCTGAGCTCCCAGCCAGCTGCTGGCTCAAATAAATATTTAACTGCAGGGTAAACACTCGCATTTTCCTTCTCAGCTGCTCACATTCTCTCTCCTCCCTCGCCAGCCCCTGGTGTGAATGCACTCTGAGAGCGTCCTGTGGGTCAGTAGGGACCAGAGTGAACGCAGGCCCGAGTGGGCAGTGCTGTGGGTATGCCCCTGGGTCTGGTCGGGGGACTCCATCAGCATGGTCTCGTGTGTGCCCTGCTGCTCCCTTTGTCCCCCTGCCCCTGCTCCCTGGCCCCTTTGGGGTGCACCCAGAATGAGGGGGTGTGTGAGTGCACGTGGAACACGTGTTTGTGTGCACACGTGGGTGGTGGGTGCGCACGTGGTGTGTGCATGGTGCGTGCACAGTGTGCATACACGCAGGTGGGATTTGCGTGTGCAGCTGGCGGTGTGCACGTGGGGGCTGCACATGTGCATGCAAATGCACACCATGGTGTGTGCGTGTGTGCATGCACATGTGTGTGATTTGCACATGCACGCGCAGGCACACATGCAGCGAATGTGCTGAAACGTGTGGTGCACACGCGTGGATTGGTGCACAAGAATGCACGGCGCGGTGTGGGACTGGAGTGTCCTGACCCCAGCGTGCCCCTGGCCTGCGGGGCTGCGGCTGGGGGCTGTGCTGGGGGGTGAAGGGAGAGGGAGGGAGGGGGAGGGAGAAGGAAAAAGAAGGAAGAAGAAAAATGAGATGGAGGAAGAGGGAAAAAAGGGAAGGGTAGGGAAGGGAATACGGAAAAAAAAAAGGAAAAGGGAAAAAAAAAGAAAGAAAAAATAGAAAACGAAAAGAATTTAAAAAAAAATAAAAAGAGAAAAAAAAGGAAAAAGAAAAATAGAGAAGGAAATAGAGAAATTAAAAAAAAAGAGAGAAGGAAATAGAGAAAGAAAAAGAAATAAAAAGGAAAATAAAAAGAAATAGAAAAAGAGAAAGAGAAAGAGAAACAGAAAGAGAAAGAGAAAGAGAAAGAAAAAAGAAAATAGAAGAAAAGAAAAGAGAAAATAAAAGAAAATAAAAGAAAAAAGAAAAGAAAGGAAAAGAAAGGAAAAGAAAGGAAAAGAAAAGAAAAGA
>NW_023304813.1:3427-12002 GCF_011077185.1 Oxyura jamaicensis
AAAGCAAAGCAAAGAAAAGCAAAGAAAAGCAAAGAAAAGAAAAGAAAAGAAAAGAAAAGAAAAAAAAGAAAAGAAAAAAAAAGCAACAGAAAAAAAAAAAAAAAAAAAAAAAAAAGGAAAAAAGAAAGGAGCAGGGAGCAGCCACGGAGGCCAGCACAGGCTGGGGGCAGGAGCAGCCCCAGCCTCCACCGCCCTGTCTTCCCCCCTGCAGTTTCCCTTTTGCCCAAATCCCAGCTTTCTGCCCCAAGTGTCCCAGAGCCCGCAGCTTCACCCCGGCCGAGCAGCTCCTGCCCCGACCCAGGCCCGCGGCAGCGTCCGGCTGCGTCTCCGCGCGTCCTCCTCCACCACCTACAGGGCCCCAGGAGGCCATGGAGGCCGCGGTGGCCTCCAGCCCAGGGCCTCCTCCCGCCGCCATCCCACCGCACCCCCCTTCTCCACCAGTCAGCCCCTTCCCGAGCCCCTCCTGGAGCAGCCCCGTGGCCACGTCCCCGTCCCCATGTCCCCCCGTCCCCACATCCCCACACCTCGTGACTGTCCCCCAGCCCCAGGGGTGTCAGGGCGAGGTGACACCCGCGGGGACGGGGACGGGGCCGAGGCACCACGGCTCCGCAGGGACACGCTGCTTTCATTAGCTTGGCTTGGCTCGGTCCCGGCGCGACGGCTCCCCGGGTATTTTTAGCCTCGCGTCCTCCTGCTGCAGCTGGACAGGGCTGGGTGAGATCGGGGCCAGCCACCGCTGTGCCAGGGCTTGATGGGCCTCGACCCCTGCCCCGAGGGTGCTGGGGAACCGCTGGTGTTTGGGGACCTCCACACCAGGGGGGACTTCATCTGGGAGAAGCTCTGTCATCAGGGAAGCCTCCGTGGTGAGGAGCCTCTGCTGTGGGGAGGTCTCCGTCATGGGGAAAAAGTCCACGGTTGGGTGAACACTGTGGGGGAAATTGTTGTGGAGAAGCTCCGTCATCAGGGAAACCCTCATGGGGGAAACCTCCATCAAGGGGGAACCTCCACGGAGGGGGAACCTCTATCACGAGGTAAGCCTCCATCAGGGGGAAAAACTCCGTCATAGGGTGAGCCTTCGTTGTGGGGCAAGCTTCATTGCAGAGAGCCTCTGTCGTCAGGGAAACCTCCATCATGGTGGAACCTCCACCAAGGGGAAAAGTGCCATTGCGGGGTGAACCTCTGTTGTGGGGTTTTCCCCCTTCATTGCAGAGAGCCTCTGTCATCAGCAAAACCTCCATTTTAGTTAAACTTCTGTGGGGGAAACCGCAGTCATGGGGGCACCTCCCATACGGGGAACCCTCCAACACAGGGGAGGCCTCCCTCATGGGGCGTCTCAACTGTAGGGAAACTTCCACTGTGGGGAACCTCTGCTGTGGGGCAGCCTCCGTGGTGGGTAAATCCTCCGTGATGGAGGAATGGCCACCGCCAGAGACCTCCCTTGTGGGGGGAGCCTCCCTCGTGGGGAGCCTCCGCCATGGGGGGAGCCTCTACAGTGGGGAAACCTCCATTCCCGGGCACTGCCCCTGTGTGCGTGTGCTTACACGTATATGTGTGTGTGTGGCTGTTCACGTGTGTACAGGTGTGTTGAGGCGTGTATGCAAGCTTGCACGCAGACGTGCCTGCAGCATCACACCATACGTGCACGTGCGTGTGCACATCTGAGCATGTTTGGGCATAAACGTGTCCGTGTACAGTCAGGGGTGTGTGTGCATGGTGTGTGCTTGTGTGTAAATGTGCATGTACATATGTGCACACGTATGGGCCCTACTGGTCTGCTCACACCCCCCATGCCAGGCGCCTGCTTGCTGGTGTGCGCCCCCGTCTGCTCTGGTGAGTACACATCCGCACCCCTGCTCACAAGCACATGTCTGTGGCGTGTCCCCTCCTTGCACGTGTGCACCTGCTCCCCCCACACCTCTGTGTGCTCACACACCCCGTTCTTTGAATGCACACACCACTCTGCACGCATGCAGGACGTGTTATCCTTCAGGCACACACTCCTTGTGGCCCCTTGCACACACTTGCTCTTCACTGCACACACACCCTTTAACCCACACTATCCCCTCACATACACACAACCCTCTGCACACACGCTCCCCTTTGCATACACCCCATCTTGCACCCCCAAGTGCCTTCCCCTTGCATGCACACTCCCCTTGCACATGCACTCCCCTTTGCACACTCACCTGCACATGCATGCCCTCTTTTGCACCTACCCTCGCCCCCTCGCACCCTGTCCTTGCGCACTCTCTCCCCCTTGCATGCACCCCCTTGGACACCCCCCTCGCACACCCAAGCGCCTCCCCCCCTCGCACACCCGCCCTCCCGCGCCTCTTGAGCAATAACGCTGGGATTAATAAAGCCGCGGAGCCCTCCCCTAATCGACTCCAGCTGCAAAAACATTCCCCGCATTCAGAGGCGGCTCTGTCTCCGGAGCCGCCGCTCGCTGCCCAGGCCAGGCCGAATTCCTGCCCCGGCCCCCGCGCCCTCCTCCCCGCGGGACAGCTGCGCCGGAACAGCCCGCGCGGCCGTGGCCACCCCGGGGAGTGGGAGGTGGGGGCTCCGGGGGGCAGTGGGGAGGGGGATGGGGCAGGGATGGGGGTCCTGGAGCAGGGGGGAGGGGGGCAGCACGGCCCCGGTGGGTGCGGGGAGGGAGGCGGGGTGCTGTGCTGCCGTCCTGTGTCCAGCCGCCCCGTGTCCGTGCACCCTATGACCTCCCATCCCATGTACACTCATCCCATGTTCACTCACCCCTGTGCATCCATCCCATGTTCTCCACATGGGGTTCTGGGTGGAGGTGGGGTGTCGTATCCACCCACCCATGTCCACCCATCCCGTGCTGCGCCTGCCATGTCCATCCATGCCAAGTCCATCCATCCCACATCCACCTAACCCATTTCCCTCCATCCCATTTCCATCTATCCCATGTCCATCCATCCCATGCCCACCCATCCCACGTCCCTCCATCCCAGTTCCATCTGTCCCATGTCCATCCATCCCTTTTCCATCCATTCCACCTTCTCCAGGAGGGCTGTTGGGATGGAGTAGGGCCACCGCATCTGTTTGTCCCTGGTTCTCAAGGCAAGGCACAGGGAAGGAGGCCATGCATTGCTCCACCTCATCCCAGGGTCTCCAGGAGGGTGTTGGGGTGGAGGCAGCCCCGTGCCCTCCTGCCCTACACCCTCGAGGAACCAGGGTCCCGCTCCCACCAGTCAGGCAGAGCAGTGGGATGGGGACGGTGTCCCTGTGGGATGGTGTCTCAACCCTCATTAGGGAGGTCCCTAATTACTGGGGGTGCATGGGACCTGTGTCCCCAGCAAAGCCCTGGGACACCACCGAGGGCTGATAGGGACATGTGACATGTCATGACAAACTGTCCCATGTTGTTGCCAGCTGCTGGTCCCCATCACCTCCCTGACCCTCGGCCACCCCCCCACATCACTGCAGGGGACACAGGACGGGGGGGGGGGGGTTGGGGGAGTTGGACCCCCCTGCCCCAAGGGGACTGTCACCTGTGGCTGAGCTGCTGGGACTGGTCGCTATGGAACAAGGGGTGGGGGCTTCCATGGGGCAGGGGGCAGGAGAGACATGGGCCATGAGGACAGGGTTGCTCATGGGGCTGGGCATGGGACAGCCCATGGGACGGGGAAAGGAGACTTCATGGCCGTGAGGTAGAGGAACCCATGGGCCAGGGGACCTCATGGGTCAGGGGGCAGTGGTCCCCAGGACATCCCTGACCTATACTTCTCCCAGTCCAACCAGTTCTTTTCCCAGTTCCTTCTTGCTGGGGCTGGGAGGATGCTGTGGGGGTCACCCCCATGTCACCAAAGACTCAAAACCTGACCAAGGCTTTGGGGAGGTCACCAAAGCTCTGGTGTCACCTACAGACCCGACGTCACCGGTGGGTGAGCGGTGGGTGCTCAGCATAGGGGGGGGGGGGGGGGTAATTGACTTCTGCTGCGCTGGGACAGCTGTGAAAACAGAGCGGGGCTCATTAGCGGACATCAAAGCACCCCTGGGCCCAGCCTCTTCACTTTGCTTGGAAGAGGGAGAAGAGGATGGCGTCGTCATGGCCGAGTACCCCAAAATCCCAGCAGGGATCCCCAGGCTTGGCCCCTGTGGGTGCTGGCAGGGGTTGCACCCAGTGTCCCATGTCCCAGCTTTGTCACCAGCTGGGGGGGGTGGTGTCTCCTGGCCCTATGGGTGACCTGTCCCCAGCGTGACCTGGACACTTGGGGCAAGCTCATCCCATGGTGATCCACGGTTAGGAGGGCCTGGGTGACCCATTCCCAGGGCAACCCATCACTGGGGTCCTGCACCCAGGGTGACCCATCCCCAGGGACATCCGTCCTTGGGGTGACCTGTCTCCAAGGCTGGACCTGGGGTGACGCACCAGGGGACAGCAAGGGGATAAAGGGGGCTTTGCTCACACCCTCCAGCTCCCTCCCTGCTCCACTCACACTCCCCAAATCCCCGCAAAAAAACTCCCCAAAAAAGCTCCCTGAAAGACCCCAGGCTCAGCCCCACAGGCGGGGCAGGATACGGCCAAACTCCCCCATTTGGTTCAAACCCCAGTGCCCCCAAGATGCTGGGGGACCCCAGGAGGGGAGGGTGCAGACCCCCCAGGGGCACCCCCGGCGCGGGCTGCGAGGTGCCGGCTGTGTTTTGCTGAGCGGGGGCACAGGAGGCTTTAAGAAAGGCCAGATCCTGCATTCCTGGCCGCAGAGTTTACATTCCCCCCGCTCCGTCCCCTGGCGATTCGCACACTGCAGTTTCGCCTCCGAAAAAAAAAAAAAAAAAATCCCCCAAAGCACAAAGGGATGCGGAGCTGGGTGTGATCCGTCTTGGTCGGAGCAGGGCTCGGATGCCTTCCTCCGAGCAAATAACAAGAACCAGCTGCCGCACCCGGGCTGGATGCGGCCCCGGGGGGGCTGGGGGGGTCCCGCTCTCATCTGGTTCCCTTTAGGAGCCCTCGCCCTGCGTCTTCCCCCCGCCTTGAGGACGCACGCGCGGGGTGTTAAAAGCCCTGAGCCCACGGGGTGCGGAGGTTTGGGGCGACAGGATGCCCGGCCCCGCAGGGTTTTGTTCCCCGACGTGGCCGCGGAAATAAGAACACAGCCCCGCTTAAATTCCCATTTCCAGAGGGCCCTGGCCAGCCCAGCCTGCTGCTCCAAACTGCGGAGGGGGAAAAAATAAAATAATAATAATTAAAAAAAAAAAAAAAAGACCTGGAGACGTTTCCCCCCTGCTCTCCCCCCCCCTCACCCCCCAGCTCATCGCTGGAAAATTAAACCGGATCCAAGGAGTTTTTCCTTTCCAAAATGAGCACTGGAGACGCGCGAGGCGCTGCCTTAACCCTTTCGGCTCTCGCCCGCAGCTGCCCCAAATCAATTTTTTAAAATTATTATTTTTTAATTTTGGGGGCACGCGGGATTTGGGGTGTACAGGATTTGTGGTGTCCGGAGAACACCTGGGCTGATGCTTTTCTGAGGAAGGGGTGAGAGAAACTTGGCTCACAAAACTTTTCTTGGCAGACCCAGAAGTGTCCCTGAAGGCGCAGGGGCGCGAAGCCACCTCAAGGCACTGGGGCTGGTTTGGGGGAGACCATGGGATGCCCCCAAGCACCAATTTTTCTCTGTTTGGGAAAGGTTGGGTTTGTTTTTTAATGTAAATCCGAGTGCTCTGTGCACCACTGCCAGCAGTGATGCTGCGGGACAAGACTCCAAAGACCTCATTTTCTCCCTTTCAGCCCAAATTACACGGAACCGATCCGGGGCCAGATGCAGTGCCGGGACTTTTCCACGTGTTTTCAAGCTCCCCGTGGCACAGCCTAAAAACCTAATCCTGCAGAAAATGTGAGCTATTTCCTTCGGGGGTGAGGCGCCCGACCGCACTCCCAGCCCATTGCTGCAAGCGTGCCCTGCAGCGGGGAAATCCTCTGGTTTTTGTGAAATAGTTTTTTTTTTTTTTCTTTTTTTTTCCTTTTTTTTTTTCCCCTGCAGAAGCTCTTTGTTTGCAGCTGGAGGGAGATGCTGCTTCACCCGCAGGGCACAAAAATCAACGCGGGGGGGTCCTCGGTCCCTTACACCCTCCTGCCACCCCTCCCAGCAGCACCCATTGGCGATCCCCCAACTGTTGATTTGGGTAGTAAAAAAATAGCCTTTAGGAGTAAGTCAGCGGATTGTTTTACTCATTTGTATTTGCAAAGGACGCGGCTTTAAAAAGGAGTTGGGCAGGAAACGTCTCCTCACGGCAAAGCGGGGGGTGGCCGAGGGGTGGGGGAACAGCGAGGGGAGGTGGGGGATAAAAAATAACCAAAAAATTATAATAATCCCCAAACCTTTCTTGGTAAGTTTCCAAACAGTGAGTGAAAAAAAAAAACGAGACTTTCCCCCCCCCCACTCCATTTTCCATGTATCCGCGACGCCCCAGCTCGCCCCGCCGGGGGAGAGCTGCCACAGATCAGGCTTTTATGGAAGTTCAACGGCAAGCGGCCGCCCCGGCCAAGACAAACAGCAGATCCGCCGCTGTGGCTCCGCCGCCCGGCCGCTGCCAAGGCGCAGAGAGGGGAGGGAAGGCAGGAAAAAACCCCAAACCCTCGGTAGCAAAAAGAAGAGGGAGAGAGGGAGGACGAGGCACCGCACCGCTGCTGGCCCAGCCTCTCTGCGCTCCCGGCAGTTCGGTTGTTTGTTTGTTTTTTCCTGTTTTGTTTTTCCTCCTTTTTTCCTCTTTTTTGTGTGTTTTAAATAGAAATATATAATTAAATTTACAAATGCTATTTACAGGTTTAATTACAAAAAAAAAAAAATCAAAGAGAGAGAGAGAACCCCTTAGACGTTAATAAATCTAAAAAATAAAAATACCCCCCAAAAAATGGAGCCCCGGGTGAGTGGCGGGCCGCGGTCACACCGTCGTCTCGCCCTGCTTGCTGTTGGTGAGCCGCGTGTAGAACTTCCTCCACGAGTGCAGGGTTTTGCCCGACCATATCCAAAAGCCCGAGGTGATGCCCACGATGAGAGTCATGAGGTACTTGATCATGTAGACGGTGAAGTCCGGGCTCATGCGGGGCGTGAAGTGGAGCGGGCAGGGGATGGCCAGGCTCTTGCAGTTCTGGCTGATCCAGCTGCGCTCCCAGTGCTCGCGGAACGCCTGCTCGTAGAAGTAGCAGGCGATGACAATGGTGGCCGGCACGGTGTAGAGGACGCTGAAGACGCCGATGCGCACCATCAGCCGCTCGAGCTTCTCGGTTTTGGTGCCGCCGTGCTTCATGATGGTGCGGATGCGGAAGAGGGAGACGAAGCCAGCCAGCAGGAAGGAGGTGCCGATGAAGAGGTAGACGAAGAGCGGGGCCAGCACGAAGCCCCGCAGCGGGTCGATGTTGTTGAGCCCCACAAAGCAGACGCCGCTCAGCAGGTCGCCGTCGATCTGCCCCATGGCCAGGATGGTGATGGTCTTGACGGCCGGCACGGCCCAGGCGGCCAGGTGGAAGTACTGCGAGTTGGCCTCGATGGCCTCGTGACCCCACTTCATGCCGGCGGCCAGGAACCAGGTGAGGGAGAGGATGACCCACCAGATGGAGCTGGCCATGCTGAAGAAGTAGAGCATCATGAAGAGAATGGTGCAGCCCTCCTTCTTGGTGCCCTGCACCACTGTGCGGTAGCCATCCTCCTGGAAGCGCTCATTGCAAACCACCCGCTCCTCCAGCACGAAGCCGGCGATGTAGGCCACCGACACCATGGTGTAGCAGCCCGAGAGGAAGATGATGGGCCGCTCGGGGTAGCGGAAGCGCTGCATGTCCACCAGGTAGGTGGTGACGGTGAAGAAGGTGGAGGCGCAGCACAGCACGGACCAGATGAGGATCCAGATGCGGGCGAAGCGGATCTCATCCTCGTTGAAGAACATGTGGCCGTCGGGGCGGGCAGGCTCGCAGGGTGCCGCGCAGTCCTTCTCGCCCAGGAACTTGTAGTTGAGGTAGCTGGGCACCTTCAGCGCCCGCGGGCAGTGGAAGGGGTGGTCGAGGGTGGCGTAGCGGGGGGCGCCCGGTGTGCCCTGGCCAGCCGGCGGCGTGGCGCTGGTGAGCAGCGCTGGTGAGCCGCCGTCCTCCGAGTGGTTCTGCCCCACGCAGATCTGCTCAGCCCCGTGCCGGGGGAAGTTCTCGCAGCGCAGCCGCTCCGGCCACTGGAATCCAAATTTGTTCATCAGGGCCTCGCAGCCCTGGCGGGCGCGCTCGCAGATGGAGCGGCAGGGCGGGATGGCCTGCTCCAGCACCGTGCAGACGGGCGCATACATGGAGCAGAGGAAGAACTTGAGCTCCAGCGAGCACTGCACCTTGACCAGCGGGTAGAACTGGTGCACCTCCAGCCCCGCGTCCTCCTGGTTGGTGTGGCCCAGCAGGTTGGGCATGATGGTCTGGTTGTAGGCGATGTCGGTGCAGAGCGGGATGGAGATGGGCTGGCAGAAGCCGTGGTCGGGGATGGAGATGCCCTTCTCGCCGTGCAGCTGGCCCCGGCCAGGCGCACTCAGCCCCAGCAGCAGCCACACCAGGGCGGGCAGCGCGGTGCCGGGGGGGCCCCGC
>NW_023304814.1:0-4429 GCF_011077185.1 Oxyura jamaicensis
TCCCTTCCCTTCCCTTCCCTTCCCTTCCCTTCCCTTCCCTTTTTCCAGGACCCCCATCCTGGGCTCCATCCCCATCCCCTTGGCACCTCTGGATGCCCCAAGTGCAGGTGCCACCCTGTCCCCATCCCTGTCCCCATCCCTGTCCCCATCCCTGCACCCCGGGTCCAGGCCCGCCCCCCAGCTCGCTGCCCTCGCCCCCTCCCCGTGGCAGGCGGTGGCACATCTCATATGGGAAATGTCCATTTTGCTGCTACTTAAAAGCTGATTTACGGCGGCTGCATCGCAGCCCTGCCTTGGCCTGCGTCCCTCCCATAAGCTGCCCATTTCTCTTGGCAGCTCCGCCGCGGCCGGGCTCGCCCGAGGTCTGCGGCGGGCGGCAGCAGCACCCGGCCCCCCCCGCGCCCCCTCGGCTCCATCCCCTCTCCTCCCGCCGGCTCGGGCAGCCTGTTCCTCATGCTGGTGCTCACAGCTGGATCCCATCTGCTTTGCTCGGATCCTGACAGCGAGGAGACAGCAGCTCCGCTTGACGCCTCCGCGCACCCGGTGCGGCGACGGAGGGACCCCACCACCCCCAAACACCCACCTGGGCCACGGGGCTGGGGGGGGGACAGCACCGGGGACAGCACACAGGGGGGCTCTGCAGCATCACGGCAAAGCCCTGACCCGCTCCTGTCCTTGGGTTGGGCAGAGGGGGTCTGGAAACGGGGCAGGACAGACGGCCGCGGTGCCCCGGACAGACCCCGGTGGCCGCGTGGGGCACGGTGGCAGTGCCAGGGCTGGGCCGAGGTCCCGCAGCCCCCGCGCCGCTGCCCCGCGGTGAGCAGCCTCCCGGCTGGCCTGGCCCTCCCGCACGCTCCTAATTAAATTTTACCCGACTATAAATCTTTTTGTTAAATGTAATTGAAAAACACACCTTTGGAATCATCAAATTAACCCGGCATCCTCTTTATTAGAGTAATTAAAGCCTTTCTCAAGTTAGCGCCGGGCGGATCGGCTGGATTGTGCCGTAATCCCGGCAAAGCAAACAAGTTCAGAGCAAAACTAATTACATTTAGAACAGCTGTGATAATAATCCTAATTCAACCCCATTTGGTGCCTAAAATCCGGAGATCCAGCAGCAAGGGCAGGAGGAGGGGTGCCTGCGGCCGAGCTCTGCCCTTGGGCTCCCGCTGGGCCCCAAGCCCCTGGCAGTGGGGGCTGTGCGGTGCCAGGACCCCAGCACCCATGGGTGCTCCGTGGGGTCACCCTTCCCAAGCCCAGCACTCCCCCATGTCCGTGGGGCTGAGCAATGAGGCGGGGGCACCCTCGAATCGCCCACGGCAGGTTCTGCCTCAGCTCCATCGCTGGGTGCTTTGGGGATGCTTGGGGAGAGGAGTCGGGTGTGGGGCAGGATGAGGCCCCCTCCCCAGCTTGTTCTGGCTCACCCCAAACCTCGAGGAGCCCCCCCACAGCGGCTCCTTTCGGGTGCCCTCTTCCTCACCCACAGCTCCCGAATCCCCTCTCCCCACCGCCCACCCCAACCCCAGAACCCCCGCGCCTGGCACTGCCGGGGACGTGGCGGGGAGGGCGGTGGCGGCGGTGGCAACCCCGGCGGTGGCACGGTGCCCGGCCCCCCCGGCCTCCCGGGGGACCCGGGATCGTGCGGCCGCAGCTGGCGCGCGCAGCCGTAATGGCCACGGCTGGGCTGGCACGGCGGCCCCGCGCCTGCGGGCACGCGGGCAGCAGCAGCTTGTGCGCGGTTTGTCCTTGACGAGTCCCCGCGCGGCCGCCCCAGCACAAAGCCCCCGCCGCCGAGACCCCCGCCGCCCCCCCCCCCCGGCTCATCACACGCGTGGCACCGCGGCCTCGCCGGGCTGGGGTCCGGCCAGGACGCCCCCAACCCCACGCCAAGGGAAGACCCCCATCGGCCTCGTGCCATTGGCACCCTCCTGGTGGCCGAGGCCGGGGGTCGAGGCCGAGCCCCCCCGGCGGCAGCGCACGGAGCCGGGCGGGCGGGCGGGAGGGAGGTCGGCTGCATCCCGGCGGGGACCTCGGGGAGCGTTTGCTACAAATGTATATTGGAGCTTTTTATTAAAGTTGCCAAAAATTTGTGTTAGCTAATGGATTCTTAATTCTGTCTAAAATGAGAGAAGGAAAATTATGCTATTCATCTTGTATTGGTTTGAAATCACATCTGACAACTAATCGATCATACTGTGGGACATTAACTCCTTTGGATTGGGGCCCAAGCCGGCTCTCGCAGGCTCCCTCACTCGCGCGCTGGATTAATTTAACTACTTTACTGCTGGTATTTTGGCACGTGGCTCCGAGGGCTGGTTCCTCTCCGGTTGGTGCTGCTGAATTATTTGCCTTTCTCCGGATACAGCTGGCACGTCTCGCTGCATTCTCCCCCGCCCCGCCGGCTCCGCGACCGCCCCTCCGCGTGCCGCCGGCGCCCTTCACCTGACCTTCACCCCGTGGCCACGGCCCCCAAGGTCCCCCCCATGCCCCCTGTGCCCCTCTCGGGGTTATTTTTTAGGCCCGGCCCTGGGTGAGCATCGGGGGATGCCCAGGGGGACAAAGGGAAGGTCCTGGGGACCACACGACGGGGGTGGCCTTGCTCCCTGGCCCTGCAGGCGAGCCGTGCCTCAGTTTCCCCATCGCTCCACGGGTCCCCAGGGCAAGCGGGGGGCTGCAGGGGGTCCCCCCCGGAGAACGCAGAGCTGGTGCGGAACAAAGCCCGGCCAAGAGGCCCCCCGCCACCGCCGGTCCCCAACCGGCCACCGGCAGCACCCAGCGGGACCTGGAGCACCCTGGGGAGCACCCGGCTTATATAGCGGGGGGGTGGGCGGGGCAGGGGGCGGGGCCGGCCGTGATTGGTCAGCAGCACAAGTCCTGACAGCGGATTGGATGGAGGCACGAGTCCCGCATGGGGATTGGCCAAGAGCTGTCCCCGTCCCTGGGGCCAGGAGCGTCCCCGGGGGCACCCAGGCGTGGGGACGCGCTGCTGGGGGCGCTGGCACCCCACGGGACCCACCCCCGGCGCCCCTGTCCCGTGGGTGCTGCGGCACCCGGGGGTCCCGGTGCCCAGGGAGGGGCCGCAGCGGGGTCTGCCCCCCCCCCCAGCGCAGGGGGCACGGGGACAGCCCCTGCGCCACGGCGGCTTCTGGTGGCTCCTGCGCGTGGGAAGCCGTCGCCGCCGCGCATCCGTCTGTCCGCCTCTGGCTGTGCACCCACAGGCACCTCCGCCTGCCTGCTGGGACACCCACCTGTCCGTCCGTCCGTCCGTCCGTCCGTCTGTCCTCCTGTGTGTCCGTCCACCCACCCATCCACACTTCTGTCTGCCCGTCCACGCACCCATCCACGCGTCTGCCTGTCCGTCCGTCCACCCATCCGTGTATCCATCCACGCACCCACCCACGTGTCTGCCTGTCCATCCACCCACCCACGTACCTGTCCGTCCACCCTCCCATCCGCACATCCGTCCGTCCGTCCGTCCATCCACCACCCACGTGTCTGCCTGTCCGTCCACCCACCCATCCTTGCACCCAAACACCCTCCCACCCATCCGCCTGTGAATTCATCCCTCTGTCCGCCTGTCCGTCCGTCCACCCGCCTGTCTGTCCCTCTGTCCGTCTGTCTGTCTGTCCACCTGCCCGCCTGTCCCTCTGTCCATCCGCCCGTCCCTCCCCTGGCCGCTGCCTCACCCCCGTGCGGGGCTCGCTCGCCCCCAGCCTTGCGCAGTTGTGTGCTGTGTGGCCGGGGTGCGCACAGCTGGGGCGTGTCTGCGTGCAGGTGTGTGCACGTGTGAGCACGTGTGTACAGGTGTGTACAGGTGTGTGCACGTGTGTACAGGTGTGTACAGGTGTGAGCACGTATGTACAGGTGTGTGCCCGTGTGTACAGGTGTGTGCACGTGTGTACAGGTGTGTACAGGTGTGAGCACGTGTGTACAGGTGTGTTCATGTATGTACAGGTGTGAACACGTGTGTGTGTGCACATGCACGCGCTCGCCGGCTGTGCGCTCACCCAGGGCCGTGCACCCCCTGCTGTGGGTGGCACCAGGCGGAGCCAGGCAGGGCGTGGCCAAAATGGGAGGGGCCTAACAGGGCGTGGTCAAAAGAGGAGGAGCCTAACAGGGCGTGGTAAAAAGAGGGGGAGCCTAACAGGGCGTGGTCAAAAAGAGGAGGAGCCTAACAGGGCGTGGTCAAAAAAGAGGAGGAGCCTAACAGGGCGTGGTCAAAACACAAGGCGGGGCCAAACGGGGTGTGGCCGAATGGGCGGAGCCTCCAGCCCCGCCCCCTGGCGTCGCAGCATCCCCGGCCCTGCCCGCGAGGCCCCGCGGGGCCCCGAGCCCGCGGCAGGATCCGGCCCCGGGAGGCTCCCGGGGGCTGCGCCGCCGCCCGCGCCCCCCGCCCGCAGCGGGGCCAGGCCGGGCCGGTGCCCCCCCC
>NW_023304815.1:0-5590 GCF_011077185.1 Oxyura jamaicensis
TCTCCAGCACGGGGCTCCTGCTCTTTGGACTTTGTCCCTTCCCGTCCCTTAATGTCCCAGCTTGCAGTGCTGGGAGGGGGGGACAACATCTCCCCCCCCCCCCGCCCTGGGGGGGCGGCCAGGCCGGCTGCCAGCACCGCTACCGGGCGTTATCGGGGCCGAGCCGGCCCCAGGAGGGGTCCCCGACGGGGGCAGCACGATTACGGGGGCAGCAGCGGGACGGGGGCCGCGCCTGCCCTGCGCCGTGCCGATAGCGGGGCGCCGAGCGGCGTCGTGCCGGGGATGCTCGGGCCGGAGCCGTGCCCGGCCCCCCCGGTGGGCTCGGGTGGACCCCCCCGACCCATTTTGATGTTTCAGGAGGGCAGCGCCATGGCCGAGAAGATGTCGCCGGGCCCCGGCGGGGGCATCACGCCCCTGCAGCAGATGCTGGCCTCCGGGACCGGCGCCATCCTCACCTCGCTCTTCGGTGAGGGCCGTGGGGCTGGGGGGGCGTGGGGGGCACCCCGGGAGGTGTCTGACGGTGGGGGGGGGGCTGTCATTGCAGTGACACCGCTGGACGTGGTGAAGATCCGTCTGCAGGCCCAGAGGACCCCCTTCTCCAAAGGTACCCCGCCGGGGCTGTCCGCGGCGGGGACGCCTCCGCTTGTGCCCGGGCACACGGGGCTGTGGCACGGGGCCCCCTCGTCCTCCTCCCCCCCCCCCCCCCCCCCATGGCCCCGTGCTGGAGCTGGGCCAGCGCTGCGGGTGGGGGGCTCGGCGTGCTCCGGAGGCTCCCCATCCCCTGCACCTGCCGCCTTTTGTGCTGCTGCGTGGCTGCTCCGTGCTCCCCGTGCCCGCCGGCTGCCAGGGAGGTGCCGACCCCTCCGCCGTGGGGGCTCTGCCCCGTGGAGGACGCCGGGCACGGCCTCCGGGCTCCCCGCAGCCCCGGTTTGGTGCCGGCAGGGCTCCGCTGCCGGCCCCTTTTTGCTCGGAGCTGGAGGGTGGCACGTCCCCGGCGCCCCCGCTCAGCCTGTCCCCGTTGTGTTTCAGCATGGTCGGTGCGCTCGGCGCCCTGGGGCTCTCGGCAGGCCACATGTGAGTACCGAGCCGCTGCTGGCGGCTGCGGGGACGTCCCGGACCCGGTGTTTTTCTTTTTGCCTGGCCGTCCTCGGTCCTGCCCTGCGGCAGAAGCGTGCCTGCAGCCCCTGTCCTTGCGCTGTCGCTCTGCCCTGCTGCTGCGTCAAAGCCTCCTGGGGTCTCCTGCTTGCTCCCGCTGGCCTTGCTGAGAGCGATGTCAGGCCCGGGGGCAGGATGCTGGTGGCCAGGGGAGGTCCCCCAGCCTTGGGGACATCACCCGTGGCCTCGCTGCCTCCCTGCGAAGGCTCCTGCCTCCCCCAGGGTGCTCCCTGCCCCAAGGGGTCACGGCCACTGAGGGTCCTGGCTCTGGTTTGGGGCTCGGGAGCTCGGGTTCGGTGCTTTCCTGGGACAGACGGGGATGATTTGGGGACGGAGGGGTCCGGGCTGGGCTCTGACGGTGACACCGTTCCCTCCCGCCCCAGGGAAGTGCTTCCTCTACTGCAACGGGCTCATGGACCACCTCTACGTCTGCCAGAACGGCCCCGGCTGCACCGCCTGGTACAAGGCCCCCACCCGCTTCACCGGCACCCTGGTAGGGGCTGCGGGGGTCTCCCCGCGCGGGGCCGGGTGTTCCTGGGGATGTGTGGGGGGTGCTCGCCCCTCTGCCCCCCTCCCACCCTCCCCTGGGCGCTGCGCTCTCCCCGCAGGATGCCTTCGTGAAGATCACGCGCTACGAGGGCATCAGGTCCCTGTGGAGCGGCCTCCCCCCGACGCTGTGAGTTGTACCCCAACTTCTTGGGGTGGGGGGGGGGGGGGGTGGGGGTTGCCCTGACCCTAAGCCTCGCGCCGGGGTGCCCTCACCTCCCTCCTCCCCGGCAGGGTGATGGCGGTGCCGGCCACCGTCATTTACTTCACCGCCTACGACCAGCTCCGGGACTACCTGCACGCTCGCACCGGGAGCCGCGGCCACCACATCCCCTTGCTGGCGGGGGCCCTCGCCCGCCGTGAGTAGCCCCGAGCACCCCCAGCCCGCAGGAGGGGCCCCGCAGTGCCCCCTCGGTGGGGCTGACACCCCCTTTCCCCCGCCTGGCAGTGGGTGCTGTGACGGTGATCAGCCCCCTGGAGCTGATCCGCACCAAGATGCAGTCGCGGCAGCTCAGCTACCGGGAGCTGCGCGTCTGCATCCAGTCGGCGGTGGCTCAGGACGGCTGGCTGTCCCTCTGGAGGGGCTGGGGACCCACCGTGCTGCGGGACGTCCCCTTCTCCGGTAGGACAGGGGGTGACACGGGGCGTGGGGGGGGGGGATGCCGGGCAGCGCGGGGGCTTCACCTCTCCTCCCAGCTCTCTACTGGTTCAACTACGAGCTGGTGCGCGAGTGGCTCTGCGCCCAAGCCCGGCTGGATGAGGCCACCTTCATGATCAGCTTCGCCTCCGGGGCCATCTCCGGCACGGTGAGAAAGGGGTCTGGGGTCTGCAGCCCCCCCCCCCGGGGGAACGGGGCCGCAATGGGCTGGGGCTGTGCCGTGGGGACGGGGAGCTCAGCCCCGTCCGCTCGCCCCGCAGGTGGCCGCCGTGCTGACGCTGCCCTTCGACGTGGTGAAGACCCGGCGGCAGATCGAGCTGGGAGACAGCGAGCTGCACCCAGGTGAGGGGGCTTGCTGCGGGGTGGGGGGGGCAGCGGGGGGCCCCCCCGGCCCCCCCCGCACCCCCCCCCCCCGCTCCCCTCTCCCCCCGCAGTCGCAGCCTCCAAGCCATCATCCACCTGGCTGCTCATGCGCCGCATCCGCGCTGAGTCGGGCACCCGGGGGCTGTTTGCAGGTAAGGCTGTGACCCCCCCCCTCCCACCCCATCTTGAGGGGGGGGGTGTTTAGGGTTTTGGGGTGCCCCGGTGTCACCGCGGGGCTGACGGCGCTGTCCTTGCAGGGTTCCTGCCCCGCGTCATTAAGGTGGCGCCCGCCTGCGCCATCATGATCAGCACCTACGAGTTCGGCAAAACCTTCTTCCAGAAGCTGAACCAGGAGCGGCGGCTGCGGGGGTTGTAAAGGGTGGGGGGGCCACGGACGGGGACCGTGGCCCATGGGACAGGGACACCACCCCCGGGCCGAGCCCAAGTGCCTTCCCGTGCGCTCCGCTCCCCACCGGCCCCGTGGCGTGGACACGGTCCCGGCGGCCACCCTGGCCCTGCCGTGCCGGGGGCACGCTGCCTGCTGTGACACTGGGGACATGCCCCCCACCCCGGCCCTCCCTCAAGGCTGGACAGATGCTGCTGGACTGACTCACGGACTTTGGCGAGGTGGGGTGCCCCCAGCCTCCTGCCAGGCTGGGGAGCAGGAGCGGGGGCTCCAGCGTGGACCAAACCCGGCCCGGGGGCTGCCCCCCGTGCCCGCCCCCAGCCCCGCTTCGGCCCCGAGCCCGGCCCTTCACCACCAGTTACGCACAGCCTCCTCCCCTCCTGCCCCTGCGTGCCCTGGGGACACCTCGCAGCCCTGCCTACGGACCCCCCCGGCCCGCTCAGGACCTCCCCAGCCCTTGGTACACCTCGGGCTCGGACCCTGCGTGGGGACAAACCTCGCTGCTGCTCTGGGGGGGCCGGGCTCTGTCCCGTGCCCCATCCCTTCACCGCGAGGACCTGCCCCGTGCCGTGCCCCGTGCGGGTGCTGCCCGACCCCCTCCCAGTCCCCGGCTTGCCCTGGGTGCCTGGGGGGAGTTTCTCTTATTTTCTTAAATAAAACAAAATGGAATTTGTGTCTTAGGTCACGGAGCCCTGCCCCTGTTCCCTGCAGGGCTGTGTGCGGGGGAAGCATGGGAGGTGTCCCTGGGGCTGGCAGTCGTGTCCCTGCTGCCTGGGGACAGGAGATCACTGGGGGGGGGGGGGGGGGGGTTGGGGGCACGGGGGCTCCAGCACCCCCCTCATATCCCTCTGTGGGGGGGGGGGGGGGCACACAAGGCTCTTTTCCCCCTCCCAGCTGGCAGGGTGCTCGCGGGGGCCAGCTCGTATCGCTGCGTTTATTGATTCCTTTCGCTCCAACAAGGCAAGCTGGGGCTGAACCAAAACCCGAAAACACCCCAAACAACCCAAAACCCGGGGGGAATGGGGAGGGAAGGAGGGGGGGGGTCCAATCGCTGTCGTGGAGATGCGGCTGCAAGGAGGGACGGGTGGTCCCATGGGTGCTGAGGCAGGGGGCTGCTGGACGAAGCCCGGCTGGAAGAGCTGCACCTCGAGCCCTTGGGATGGCAACGGGGCCACGCAGGACCCTCGCCCCGGCAGGGGGGGTTCACCCCAAGCCCCCCTCCTGCACCCCACAGCACAACCCTGGTGTCCCCGCAGTTCGTTACCTCCTCCCCAGCTCGGATGGACAGGGGGAAGGCGGGGGGGGGACACACGCGGACACATCCCGGTCCCGTTCCAGCATCCCCATCCCAACGGGTCCACGTCTCCAGCCGGGGTCCAGGCTGGGGGTCCAACGCGCAGCCGGGGTGGGGTGCAGAGAAGGGGGGGAGGACTCCGTCCCCGGCCTCCCCCATGGGTTGGGCGAGTCCCTCGTCCTCCGTCGGTCCCAGGGTGGAGGGGGACGAGGTCAGTCCTCGGCGGCGGCGCTGGGCGAGGGGGCCGGGGGTCTCAGCTGGGGCTGCGGGTCGGGCTGGCTTCGTTGCTGTCGCTCACCAGGCACTCGTTGGACTTGAGGCTGGCCAGGGACTTGCAGCTGGGCAGGGAGGCCAGGGAGCCGCAGAGCCCCAGCATGGAGGGCGTGGGGTCCTTCCCTGCGGGGGCACAGAGCGGGCGTCGCGGGGGCTGCGGACGGCGGCGGGGACGGGGACAGGGACCACCCCTCCGGGATCACTGGGCTGCACCGGGGATGGCCTGGGGACCCCGGGGCTGTGTGGGCAGCATCCCTAGCTTGGGGGGGGGGGGTTGTCGGGGGCAGGAGGGGCCCCGTGCAGCACCCCACTGGGGTGGGCTAAGGGGGGGGTCTTACCCAAGGGCCCCCAGGGCTCGCCTTCGCGCTTGCCCTCGCCCAGGCGCTGGGAGTCGGAGCTGAGGCTGTTCTCGGCCGAGAGCTGGTCGGTGCTCACGAAGCTGTGCCTGCGGAGGGACGGCGCTCAGCCCCCGTCCCCCCCCCTCCCCGGGGCCGGATGGGGCGCGGGTCGGGCGGCTCTGTCCTCCCCCCCCGGGGGGTTACCTCCTGTAGAGCTTGCCGTCCGAGCCGCTCTCGTTGCCATTGAGCGTCCCCAGCGAGGGCCACTGGTTGACCAGGGGCGTCACCATCTCCTTGGAGAGCTGCGCCAGCTGCGTGTTCTCGCAGGGGATCAGCCCCGTCCTGCGGCACACGCGGGCATCAGCACGCGGAGCAGCTGCAGGCGCTGGGCACCCACCGCCCATCATGTCCCACGGGGCACTGGGGGCACAACGTGTCCTACAGGGCGTATGGGGCACTGGGGTCCTTCCATGTCCTACAGGGCATATAGGGCACTGTGGACTCACCACATCCTACAGGGTGTATGGGGCACTGGGGTCCTTCCATGTCCTACAGGG
>NW_023304816.1:0-3802 GCF_011077185.1 Oxyura jamaicensis
ACCCCGAGCAAAGCCCTGCACGCACTGGGCGTCCTCGCCCTCCAGGAGGCGGCGGTACGTGGCGATCTCCTGCTCCAGGCGGCACTTGACGTCCAGCAGGACCCTGTACTCGTGGTTCTGGCGCTCCATGTCGCAGCGCAGCTCGCCCAGCTGCTCCTCCACGCTGGTGATCAGCCCCTGCAGCTGGGCCAGCTGGGTGCCGTAGCGGTTCTCTGTGTCGGCCAAGGTGCCCTCCAGCGCTGCTTTCTGTGTGCAGAGGAGAAGGACGGGGTCAGAGGGGGACAAGGAGGATGGGGAAAGGAGGGGACCAGGCGAGGATCCCCCTGCCCGCAGGCAGCAGCCCCTCGTACCGTGCTGAGCTGGGACTGCAGGTCTATCTCCAGGCTCTGGATGGTGCGTCGCAGCTCCGTGATCTCCGTCTTGCCGCTCTGGAGCTGCTCCGTGTTGATGGCCACCTCGCGGTTCAGCTCCTCCGTCTGCAAGAAGGCCAAGCCAAGGCGTTACAGCCCGGGTGCGGGGGTTCGGCCTCGGGCCCCGCGGTGCTGCGGGCAGCCGAGCGAGCTCACCTTGCTGAAGAACCACTGCTCGGCGTCCCTGCGGTTCTTCTCGGCCAGGCTCTCGTACTGCTCCCTCATGTCGGTCAGGATCTTGGTGAGGTCGATTCCGGGAGCAGCGTCCATCTCCACGCTGATCTCTCCACCCACCTGCCCACGCAGGGCATTCATTTCCTGAGGAAAAGAGACACATCAGAGTGGAATCTTCATATTCTCACCATGACAAATTTCACAAAACTCATCTTACTCGCCCCCAGCAGCCGAACCTCAGAGAATTCCTGTCTGAAGGGATCACTGCCTTTCCCCATGTGCATTTGTGTGTCTCCTGACAGCCCTAATTGCAGACACAGTCCTGCACGCTGCACCTGGCCCCCTTTTCATTGCACACAAGGTCCATTTTGTCAGCACCGGTTTGTGCCCAGCTCCGTGCTCACCTCCTCGTGGTTCTTCTTGAGGTAGGCCAGCTCCTCCTTCAGGTTCTCGATCTGCATCTCCAGGTCAGCTCTGGCCAGGGTCAGCTCGTCCAGGACTCTGCGCAGGCCGTTGATGTCGGCCTCCACGCTCAGGCGCAGAGCCTGCTCCGTCTCAAACCTGCGGGCACACACTCACAGTTAATCCACAGAACCCTGCTGATACAGATCTTTTCTTCCCTAGCGTGTGTATTTCTGCCGAGCACCTTGCATTGCATGTGCATGCACAGCTCTCTACAGAGCAGGAATGTCAGGACAACGCTGTGTCCAGGAAGAGATGCTCACTTCCCAACCATCCCGCAGTCAGCAGTGAGCTGGCGGAGCGACTTCGGTTGCAGAAAGCAAAGGGAAGCCTTAAACGGGCTGGCTTTTCCCTCCCTCCTCCCAGGAGCCCTGGCAGGCATTGCACTTACTTGGTTCTGAAATCATCAGCCGCCAGCCTGGCATTGTCAATCTGTAAGACGATGTTGGCATTTTCGACGGTAGCAGCAAGAATCTGAGAGGAAAAAAAAAAAAAGAAAAAAAAAGGGAGTGAAAAGGTCATTCCATAACTTGCATGTTGCTGTCGGAGTTCCTGTTCAGGACTGCAGCAGCACAGAACCGCCTGCCCTTGGGCTGGACTTCCACGGGCACTGCAGAGAGAGGCAGGATGCTCCTGCTCAATCCCTCCTTGGCACAAATTCTTTTTGTGTAGGCACCGGCACGCGCACGTGTCGCAGCCTGTTCCCTGCTGGAGCGGCATCTCCGGACACTCCCGCAGCGCTCAGAGTCCTGGCAGCGCCCTGGGCCACGTCTGGCAGCGCCAAACGGCCCAGCCGAGAAGGAAAAGGGAGGTGAGGAAGGAGTGCCTTGTGCCTGGATTTCTTTCGTAATTGCACCCTGGGTGCGAATATTTGTTCTGGGATTCAGAAAATGATTGGCCATTTAATGAGCAGTAATTTCTGTAGCCACAAGCTAATGAAAAGCTCGCGCTGAGTTGTGATGCTTCGGGGGGTATTTTAGCAGTAATCCAGGAGTGAATATTGAGGTTCCAATTTGGCAGCTGCAGAGGGAGGGAGGAAGAGCCTTTCACCCCAATGTGAAGCCAGGAGAAAGGGAAAAGAATTGAAAAGTTCTAGGTTGACCGGAGCCTGCCAGTGGCCGCTGCCCCATTTCCCTGGCGTTTGCCATCACAGGCAGGACAGCTGCCCACCCGCACACCTCCGTCCCCTCTGGTGGAGCCTGGGCTGCCTAAGGATGCTGTCACCTGGTGTAGGCAGTGCTGAAGGACCACGCAGTCAGCTCCCAGCGAGTAATATGGGCAGAGCTGGTCGTGGGGAGGAAAACGATGGCAGAGCAGGAGGGGAAGGACAGATTCAGGTCATTTTGCCAAAGGACCTTTGCCTAAAATCAGCTGGGGAGCTGCTAGGAACAAAGGAACAAGCTTGGCTGTGATTTCCTGTGCTGTGTTTCAGCACGGCTTGGTTCAGCACCTCTGAAGCCACCTACTACACCCCTATGTCCTGGCTCCTCCTGGTTTTTCACTTGAGCCAGGTTTTGCACCTCCCAAAGAAGAAGCATCCCATGGGGCAGTTCCTTCATTTTAAACTTCTCTCCTCAGCCTCCTATCAGGCTAGGAACAATCTGATTTCTAGGATCTTCATGAGAACTGCTTAGCATCGCAGTTTGCATATCATTCTTCAGGAGTGAACAGGGGCAAGGAGATAACGCATCCCTGCCCGCAGAATGCTCGGTCAGGAGCCTGGCAAAGGCAGCACACTCTTGGGGCAGCAGCAGCATCGAGGAGAGGTGGGCGATGCCTGGCGTGGCAGGCTGCTCGCTGCAGCACGGCCGTGCAGCTGCTGATAACCGAGCCGGTGTCCGATACCCTCAGACTCCAGCTTTCCTGCTCGCCTTCCTCCCTGCACTGAGACAGCCGATTGAAAACACATCCTTATGCCTCGTGGAGGACGTGGTCCATAAACTGCTGCTAACAGGTTATGACTACGATTTCCAAGCAAGGTGTTTCTCTTTTCCCATCTCAGACCATTACCTGTCATTTGTTAATTCTCGTCCCTTTCGGGTTTTAGGAACAGGCTCATCTTTAAAACAAGGGACTTTGGTGAGGACTTTGATAACCACAGCATCCTACCTTGCTCCTGAGCTCCTCGATGGTCCTGTAGTAGGGGCTGTAGTCACGGTCTGGACCAGGTCCCTGCTTCTTGTACCACTCCCGGATCTTGACCTCCAGGTCGGTGTTGGCGTCCTCCAGGGCACGCACCTTGTCCAGGTAGGCGGCCAGGCGGTCGTTGAGGTTCTGCATCGTCTCCTTCTCGCCGGCCGGGAGGATGCCATCGCCACCCCCAAAGCCACCTCCGAAGCCGCCTCCAAAGCCGCTTCCGAAGCCAGCCCCAAAGCCAGCCCCATAGCTACCCCCGAAGGCAGAACCCAGGCCCCCTCCGACACTGCTGCAGTAGCCGCCCCCATAGCCGCTGCCCAGCCCCGAGACGATGCGGGAGGAGACGGAGTAGCTGCTGGAGCCTCCGTGGACGCTGGGGGCTCTGTAGCCTCCTCCGCGCACGCAGGAAAGCCTGCTGGAGCCTCCCCCCAGGCCCCCCAGGCCCTTGAGGGAGGAGGAGGAGGAGTACTGCCTGACAGTGGTGGTGCTCATGGTGAGGGGCAGTGGAGCTGTGGCGCTGGAGAGGGACACCCGGCTCGGCAGCGCAGACAGCGAGAGTGAGCTTCCCCGGGGCTTGGAGCCCTTTATAGCCCGGGCAGGAGGCGTTGCCGGCGCTTTTT
>NW_023304817.1:0-7450 GCF_011077185.1 Oxyura jamaicensis
GTGGACAACAACAAGATGCTTCTGGACATCGACAACAGCAAGATGACCGCTGATGACTTCCGAATGAAGTGAGTGTCTCTGAGAACCCTGCGTGTCTTTTCTGTCCTGTTCACGAATTCAGTAGACAACACCTTTGTGTGATGAGCCTCCATGTTTTTGGGGATACTGACATGTAAATATGTGTGCTGCTGACTGTCATCAACTCATTTCTGTCTCTGTTGTCTGTGGTAAAGGTATGAGAATGAGCTGGTCATCCGTCAGACTGTGGAGGCTGATATCAATGGCTTGAGAAATCTCCTGGATGATCTGACTCTGGTCAGGTCTTCATTGGAATCTGAGCTCGAGTCCCTGAAGGATGAGCTGATTGCTCTTAAGAGAAACCATGAGGAGGTAAGATCCAGAAACCAATAGCACATTCAAGAAATACTCCATTGATTCTTTGGGGTTCCTGAAGTTGAATATCAAAAATCAGTCTAATGTGATGTGACTGTCATTATTTCCCACCTTGACACTGCTTCGCCTGCCATCCCCAGCAGAAGAAATGACCAGTGCTCTTTGTCTGTCTCCTCCAACTCCCTGCAGGAACTGAGACAGCTGCAGTCTCAGACCGGTGGCGACGTGAGCGTGGAGGTCAATGCTGCTCCTGGTGAAGACCTCACAAAGATACTGAACGACCTGAGATGCGAGTACGAGCAGATCATTGAGAAGAACCGCAGAGAGGTTGAGCAGTGGTATGAAGTCAAGGTACGTAGCAATGCTCAAGTGCTCCCATCCTCTCCCTCGCACAGCAAGGGGGGACACGAAGGAAAAGGCTGCAGTGGGGAGGCAGTAGGCCAGCTCTGAGGGACAAGGACGGGTGGAATGCCAGGGGCTGTGGAGCAATGCCCAGGCTGTCCCCCACCAGGGGCCAAGCAAAGGGAGAGGCTCGCTGCCTACCTGACCCTCAGCTGGCCACCCTGCTCCATACGGGGATTTGCTCATCCTCCATGTGCTTGGTGCTCTCTCCTGCAGATGGAAGAAGTCAACCGGCAGGTCACTTCCAGCAGCCAGGACATCCAGACAAGCAGCCACCAGCTCACGGAACTCAGGCGCGAAATGCAGAACCTGGAGATCGAACTGCAGGCGCAGCTCAGCACGGTACTGGGGCAGGGGCGCTCGGGCTCTCTCCTCCTCGCGTCCTCGCGATGGGAAGCTCCCTCATCGGGCAGGGCACGGAGAGCTCCGGTGCTACCCTCCCGACTTTCCTCTTCTAGAAAAACTCGCTGGAGAACTCCTTGGCAGAAACCGAATCTCGCTACGGCTGCCTGCTGCAACAAATCCAAGGGCAGATTAACTCCGTAGAGGAGGAGCTGGCCAGCATCCGCTGCGAGATGGAGAGCCAGAACCAGGAGTACAAGATGCTGCTGGGCATCAAGACCCGCCTGGAACAGGAGATCGCTCAGTACCGCGCCCTGCTGCAGGAGGGGCAGCAAGACATTGTGTATGTATACAGTATTTGAGCACGGGTATAAAAAGAAATCCTTGAGCACATAATTTCTACTAGAGACGTCTTGTGCATGCAGCTTGTATCTTTTTGGACTGAATATCCAGTGCTTAGCTGTTAAGTTTTGGTGAATTATTCTCTTCTCACAGTGCCCAAGGAGCTTTCCAAGGTGGTAAATCCTCCCATTCCTATTCTTCTACTTCGTATTCTCACTCCCAGACTGGTGACATTACAGGTAAGAACAGTTTGTTACACCTATCATGATAACAATACATTGTCAGAAAAAAGTTGTGTTATTCTGGGCTGGGCAAAATTCCCAGATTCAAGAGCCCAGAAACAAGAGAACATCACCGATTCTGTCTCAATTAAAAGAGAGCAAGTCTTCCCCTTGCTCTACCTAAATGTGAAACAGATTATAAATTTATAGGACAGGATCTGCTCTTTGGGTCATTGGAATTAAAAAAATTACAGTTCTGAGAAATTGCCTAGGGTCTTGCTGGGCTTGGAACCTTGTGAGCTCCTCCCATTCTTGCTAACACTGCATGTTAGGTGAAAAAAAGTCAGATCAGCAGGGAAAATCGGATTTCCTCTTAAGCCAATCATTTGCTCTGGTCTATCCACAGGACAGGCAAGAGTGTGCTAGAGTGATGGCAGCGATGCTGGCATCCTCCATCGACAATGCACCGAAGTGATCCATGGACAACGAGAGACAGAACCCAAGCACTTCTGCAGCTCGGCTGATGCAACCAGAAGGATTTGGAAGGAGTGCCTGGCCCCCTGCCCTGTCGCCCCTTCTTCTGTTCTGCAATGCTTGTCTTACTCAACTTGTCTTTGTCAACTGGTTCTTGCTTAAAGGCTTAAATTCTGCTGATAAAACTGCCTCCAATAAACATTACTTCTTCAATGCAAAGAAAAACGTGTCTCAGAAATTTAATTTAGATACTTTGGTTAATATTTACCAAGCCGTGCAATAAAATACAGGTTGTCCTTTCAGAGTTTGTAACACACTTTGAAAACAAACTGTTTTGCTTTAAGAAAATGGACATCATGCCTGGGAGGCGTCACTGAGCTAAAGGAAAGGAGAAAGAAAATGATGGGCAATCCGTGAAGATTAATTAACCATTAATGTACTAAACTCTGCTCAATGCCATGGCTCTGACTCATCTGAATCCATTCACCTTTGGCTTCGCTCAGCTCATTATTGGTATGGCTCCTGTGGGAAGTGTGACTCAGGACAGGTTGTTTCAGCACACGCAGGTTTCCTGACATCACTATTTCTCCACCTTTGACTATGCGGAGAATTACGTATTGCTAGCTCCTGTTAGGAAATCCAGCCAACAAGGCAATGTGCCTGTTTCACTCAGTGAAACTCACTTCACTCATTTCTGTTTGATGGTAGAAATTTCAATTGAAATACCAACATGATGGCAAGAGCCCAATTTTTGTCTGTATTATCAACTGGCTGCTACGAGCCCTTCCAAGGAATCACGGACGCGTTTCGTGCACTGAAAGTATTTTCTGTGCTGCGTGTTTCTGCTTCTCTAAGAAGACAAAGAATATGCAACACAATAGGAGACGAGAGGGCAATACTAAATTGGAATTGATGTTTTATACATGTTTTGCTTTCTGAAGATCACAGTGAAGCCCCTTGTTAACCCATAACCATGTGCATCAATGTCACAAAATCAGGCAGCTTTCATTCCAAGGGCCCCTTGTTCCCTTCTCCCCAATCAAATCTGGTCTCTAGTGCCTGCCATTTCACTTAGGGCTGAGGGTGTTGTTCTGTTAGGGTAATAAATGAAAGGCTTTCTCATCATAAACAGCTTAGAAGTTATTTAGGTTAGGGTTTCTCTCAGTAGTTACGTGGCCTGGCTCGGCCACCATGGTACCGTAATCGCAGTCCACAGTAAGTGTCCACAAAGAGGAGATACTCCCTGTTCACGCTGAGAAACTGCGCTTCCAAACTGACTTTTTTCAGGCCAGAATTAGAAATTTGTATGAAGAAAGCCCTTCTCCAAAGCAAAAAGCTCATTTAAGGTTTTAACTATAGAGGAAGTGATGCAAAGCGAACGCAAGCACGAGTTTCATCTCCAAAGACTGCTGGAATTCGCTCACGCCTCAGCTGCACTTAACACAGTCAAAGCCTCTCATGAAGACACCTTTTTGAGCAGGGTTATGGAGACTTGAACTCCACCTAGTGCATATAAATAAGCACTGAAAGGTTATTTTGTTCCCCTCGGATCTTCCAGAAGTACAAAGAAGCCTTGGAATGACTGAAAACACGGCCTTGCACAGCCACAGAACTCCAGGGAACACCAGAGCTGCCATACACATGGTGTTCCCTGTTTCTGGAGTCATTTGTAAGAGCGCAAGGACTTTGTGAATAGATGGCAGCCTCCAGTCACATCTGTAAAAGCAAAATCGTCATCCTGACAGGAGGGGATGCCCTACGGAGCTGCCGGTCGCTGCAGCAGCACTGGGGCTCTGCTGGAGGCCTCCTGAAGCTGCCAGAACACTTCGTATCGTCACCACTGAGTCACGAGGCGCCGACCTCCACCTAGGGATGGAGCAAGGGCTGTCCCAGGAAAAAGGCATGGAACATGCCCCAGGTGTGCCAGAAGCACAGCGTGCTTGGCTGCCATCATCGCGGGCTGGCAGGTGCTGCAGAAACCCGGGCAGACGCTGGCAGGTGCCTCGATACCACTGCCTGCTCCTGGTACCTCCTGCACTTCGGCCCCGATTCTTTAGAAAAAGCAACACAGGTTGTGCGTTGTCCTGAAAAGATCTGCAGGGAATGAAAAGGGCTTTGGCAGCGAGGAACTTACATGCAATTAGCTAACACCGTTGATAATGACAGCATATTACAGCAGGGAGAGAGAAAGAGAACCGGAAAGGACTGTTGTACTGGAAAAGCTTCGTTTCTCTTGGGAATCACTCTTGAAACCTTTTATTTTTGTAGTGGTACAAGGACTACTGGTCCAACAACTTAGACCGTAGAATTAACACAGCTCACATTTAAGAGGATTTTCTCTATCTACATGGGCAAGGTGTACGGGTCCATCTCAGGCAGTCACGTAAGAGAAAAATCAGACCAGAATCGGGGCTGTGGAAAGCATGAATCTCTGAGCAAACTGTCGGAGTTCACGGATCAGAGATGCTGAATGCTGATGGGCAGAGCTTGAGGAATGCACTGATGGGAGTTCCCGACGAAGCTGATGAGGGCAGCACTCTTCTGACCAAGACGAAAGTTGACTCATTTGTTGCAGAACACTTAATTACCAGTAAATGTCTCTGAGGTTGTCCTCTCCCACCTGTGTGACTGCAGACACAAATCCAGCACCAGCATCGGGGCTTCTGTGAAAACCACCGCGTGTTTTGGTTCTTTTGCCAGCTCAGAGCATCTGCTTGTGGTTCTGCATCCAATTTCACCGGGGAGTAAACAGCACTTGGAAAGTTTTCATAACATTGCTCCTTCAGATAAACGTCTCTGATGGTGAGAAAAAGGTCTTCCAGGGCAAGAAGTGATTTCAGAGCCCTAATGGTCTCTTAAACAGCTGAGGAGCCCCTTCTATCCTTCACAACACAAACTGTCCAACCCTTTTATGTCACTGCAAGGATTACGAGTGCTAACAGCACCTCGAGAAGCTGCTCTTTTGCCCTGTGAAGCAAATCGGTGTGTCTGTTCCAAACGGACTGCCAGCAGCCATCTCAGGCCAAAGCACTGTGCCTGCAGGGGGGTGGACCAAGAACGCAGAGGAGACACGGAACTGCCATGAGTTACAGGCTAGAAAGACCAAAAGTTAAGATTTCAGATACGTTTAGAGCCCTAAGTGGAGTTAGATCAGCTGCTCAGAAAAAAGTAGAAGGAAAAAAAAAGGAATAGAGGGACAGAGAAAAGGCTTCTGTGGATGGCAGGGAATTACGCGGACTTACAGCACTGGGAAACGTTGGGAATTGTTGGGTCAGGCGTCGTGATGCAGCAACAGCAAGACGACATAAAATCAACACCTCTGGCATCAATGCCACTGAGCAATAAACATCTCATAGGGAAGAATAAAAGAGCATTTCAACAATCTAATGAGGAAAATATGACTAAGGAATCACGCCCTGTGAGAAAACAATTTTGCTTTTTAATAATGACTCAGTCTCTGTTATACATGCAAAGCAACTGGTTCTGACGTGCAGATAATTAGGGAGCTACTAATAAAGGAACAATCATAATTATGAAGATCAAGGTATTAAATTATCTTCATCATATCTATGAAACGTGTGCTGGGGTATCAAGAAGGAGGGCAAATGGCTTTCCATGAGTCTTTGGTCAATTATACGGGGTAGTAGTAGCTTTTATGGGGCTCATAATTGCTGTGGCTAAAAGAAAAAATGTTGCCCCAGCCGCAATTTCAAGCTGTGGGCAAGTAGGATCATAAATGAAGAAACCAGGAAAATGCACTGGTAATTTTAACTTCCAAACACAGCTGAATTCCCATCAAAGTTCAACTCCCATGCAAAGAGGCCCCTTGTCTTTCAAGCTTAAAGTTTATGTTTTCCTGGAGTGATTTAATGGCAAAATTCCATTTCCAAAGGGTTCATCGCATCCTGCTCTCCGACAGAAAGGCAGCGACTGTGCCACCGTGCCAAACCAGAAGGCAGGGGGGACCTAAGGGGTTGTCACAGCTGGGACTCCACAACGTGAAGGAAAAACCCCTACCACAAACCGATCAGGGTCAATCCCACAACTCCTCCTTTCCATCAGAAGCCCCCACAGTGGAGGCACCTTCCAGACCCTTCTGCCTCCCAGGGATACAAAGCTTTCTCTTGTTTCCAGCCCACCTGCACTGAAAAGCAGATGACAACCCTTCCCACGTAGACAGCGGGATCGTCCGTAACTGAAGCAGCGCTGCTATTGCTTTCCATCAGAGCAAGGTGGCCCCATCTACGCCCTCATTCTACTAAGTTAAAAGCTTCATCCTTTTGCTTTCCTCTCCCGAGACAGTCAGTGATGCCTTATAGATTCTACCCATCTATTTCTGTTCAGAATAGTTTTTGTTTGGCTGAAAATCTGCCCAAAATATGAAAAATCACAGCTTTAAATAACAGTATCGCATGTCCATCGCTGTGCGCAAGGCATTGGATTATTTCCTGGTGATGATACCAGAGTTTGGTAAGAACAAAACTACTGCTTCTGCAGTGGTTCCTCTACAGAGACTGACCACTAAATATTCTGAAAGAAAATACCCAGGATAAGTTTTCGCTGTAGGACAGGACCTAAACTTTTAGAGATTTTGTTTCCAGAAATGTCAGTTGCTGCACTTCTGCAGGCAAAATTCAGGTGCCTGAGTTCGTATTTCTCCATCTCTGAAAATGAAAAACAGTAACCAGGTGGTGCTTTCACCACCTCTTTTCAGGACAAAAAAGAAATGACTACAAAGATCAAAGAGGAATTATTAAAATGAGTTTCACTCCCTAAGTAGCCAGCAACATCCTATCTGAAACGAAATCTAACAGCCAGCCACCCACCCAAAATTACAGTGCATGCTTTCTGTGAATCAGCATGCGCACACAATACCGGTGGGGAGGGCTGTCCCAGGTCCCAAAAGAAATTCCCCTTAGCACATCACTTTTGGCGTGAGCACTCCGGCTGGCAAACTTCATGGGAAGCTGGGCTGCCTGGGAGGTGACACCCACCCAGCACCGTATAAATAGGCACCAGCGAGGGCAGAAGGCTGCACTCGCTTTTCTCTATCCAGCTGTGCAGGGGCTTTGCATTCGGGGACATCTGACAGCTTCCACCATGAGCTGCAGCATCAAGAGAACATCGAGTACCTCCTACAGGAGCGGAGGAGCGGGAGGCATCTGCGGCGGCAGCGGTGGCCGCAGCTCCTCCGTCTCCTGCAGGCGATATGCCTCCTCCGTGATAGGCGGGGGGAGCTCTGCGGGGGGAGCGTGCAGCATCGGCTACGGGGGGGG